>NW_027176439.1:3169329-3304240 GCF_023349555.1 Cebidichthys violaceus
ACTGTGTAATTAATCAGCGTGTGTCGAACCGCGAGGGGGGGGGGGGGGGGGGCTGGGGGGATCCCTACGAACAAGCATTTGGAATCTCATGACCCTATGGGCATGCTGAAGGGGAGGAAACAGAGAGATCGATCCTCTCTTAAGAGCCCCTCCTACTCTTGACTCAGGAGCAGGAAGTGCTGCTCGCTGTGTCGATTGCGACCTCTCTCTCTCTCTCTCTCTCTCTCTCTCTCTCTCTCTCTCTCTCTCTCTCTCTCTCTCTCTCTCCTGCCCATCCAACAGCCTGGATGGCAGCAGGGGAGCCCCGCCTGCGCCCCTGGGTCCCCGAAAACACTGGGCCATTGTGCGGGGGGCTCTTGCACTCCAAATGGGGCAGTGTTGTTGTTGTGGACCATGTTGTTATTTTAGAGACCGGCCATTGCGCCATTATCTCCACCACAGGGATTGGATTCTTCTTCTTCTTCTTCTTCTTCTTCTAGTAATCGGGTGTTGACGTAGGCGTTTGATGGACGTTGGGATGGGGAGCGACAGCTTGGTTTGGATGAGAGACGGCGATCCGGTGAAGTGGGTCAAAGCTACGGGCCGTGCACACAAAAGGGAAGCGAGCGCAAAAGGCTTTCGCAAACGTGCCTACACACACACACACACACACACACACACACACACACACACACACACAGAATTACAGAGACTGTCCCCTCTTGTGTTCCAACTGCTAGCTTCCCCTGCTAGGCCCCACATCACACAAGCTCAGCCCACTGGAAACACCCCGGTGCTCCACTTTGCCCCTGCTCATCCGTGCCCAGGGTTCTGGGTGAAGGGCATCCGGGGCCCCTGAAGCGCCACAAGGGGGCGGCTCTCGTTGTGCCCTGCCTGCACTGCCCCTGGGGGGGTAGGGGGGTAGGGGGGGTGGGGGTGGAAGGCAGCCTTTCACATGAATATCCCGTTACAGAGGCCACACTCTCAATGAAATCCTGGTGGGGATTTGAACTCCACCTGTCACTCAAGCTGGCCACACCCACTGCCAGCCCCCACCAAAAAAAAAAAAAAAACACCTGTAGAGAAGGTTCCTCCTCACATGGGATGCTTTTTAATGTGACGCCGTCCTCTTAGTACTCAAATATTTGTGATAAAGTGGTTTTTTCGTTATTAATCAAAGAGACCGTTTCATTGTAATGTCAAAGTTGTTTTATTTTTCCGTCCTCTATTCGTGAGGTTATTAACGTGGCATTTATGTTTTATATTTGTTAAAGACTTTCATATAAATACAAACGGTGGCTGTAAAGAGCACCAAACTTGACTTGGCAGATAAAATACTAAAATAAAATAAGAAGGTTTAGCCGAGAGAAAAAAACCATTAAAAAACAAAACCTAGTCACTCCTTTATGGTCTTCTTCTCCACCAACAAGTGACCTGATAGCAGTTGGTAATGGGATCAAAACAGAGCCCTACTTCTAAACCCCCCCCCCACCCCAGCTCTCAAAGGAAATCAAAATGCAAGTCACACCATCCAACGCCATTCTTCTCCGTCTGTCTGTGACACAATTCGCTGAGCCTTTGATCATACAACGACCACTTCTCCCCCCCCCCCCTCGCCGCACCCCCTTTTCCACTCTCTCTCTCTCTCTCTCTCTCTCCCCCTAAATTATTGGTGGCCCTGGTTACAGCCCCCCCCCCTTCCCATTACCCCCTTCATCCCTCCCACACCTCCAAAACAGTCACCCTCCCCTGCCCTCACCATGCAATATCGCCCTTGCATGAAAGAGCTCGTCTTTTTATTCTGCACAGCTGTGTGTGTGTGTGTGTGTGTGTGTGTGTGTGTACGCTTTACAAATTCTATCCTCACTTCCACATGAAAAGTAGTCAACATAAAAAAGTAATTATCAGTTTGTTTTCACATTTTACTTAACTTTAAACTAAACTTTTCAGAAGCTCTTTGAAATCTTTACAAGTTCTCCAAACCTCTGTATTTGCACATAAAACATAAAAATACAAAATAAAATAAAAATCTTTCTTTGTGACAAAGCAGAAATTTCAAAGATTATGCTCCCCTCTTGCGTTTAACACCAGCGGGCAGGAAAGCCCTGTGAACTTGATCCTAATAGGGTATAAAGCGCTGCTGAAACACGGTGCTTATTGTGCAGCGCATTACAACAAGGCATCCGCGCCTCAACACACCAGGAGCTCAACACATCAAGAGGCGAGGAGGCGGATCGGATCCCCG
Source organism: Cebidichthys violaceus (assembly GCF_023349555.1). NCBI lineage: Eukaryota > Metazoa > Chordata > Actinopteri > Perciformes > Stichaeidae > Cebidichthys > Cebidichthys violaceus. Next base: position 3,171,554 of record NW_027176439.1, read on the forward strand.
AGCTAAACCAATCGATACAGGACGCCGCACGCATGTCCTTGAAACACCGACTCTTTCTAGAAATCTCCAACCATAAATATTTAAACCCAGAACCGAGTTCCAACCCGTCTCACCGGTGGCGTTCGGGTCACACGGAGGAGGAGTTTCTGGCGTAACAATCAGAGCCGCTGCCTCCGAATCTGTCGTTTACTTTTTCTGATTTTTTTTTTTTTTAGAAGAAGAAGAAGAAGAAGAAGAAGAAGAAGAAGAAGAAGAAGAAGAAGAAGAGCTGGCACCCATTTCACATGCACACAAAAATGCAGAAGAAGAAAAACCTGGGCACGTTGCCAGTCCTCGCACCCACCTGCTTCCCCCGGCGCCGTGCGTGTGTTTACGCATCTCACCGTTTGAGCACAGGTGTGTGTGTGTGTGTGTGTGTGTGTGGAGGTTTAGTGTGGAGTCTGAAACACATCGTGGATGACTAAGGGGTAACTCGGTGGCATCTCTCACTACTCACCGTCCGTCCGCTCACCGTAAACTCATTCGCCCCCCCCCCCCCCCCCCCCCCCACCCACACACACAGTGTGTGTGTGGAGGTTTGCCTTTAATTCAGGCAAATTAAAAAGGCCCCTCCTCCATCAACCCTCCCTGCCTCCACCACCACTTCCCCTCTCACAAACTGGTGCTCCCCCGCTCTTTGGGGGGTGTGGGGGGGGTGGGAGTATTGTGGACTTCCTGGAAGAGCGCACCGGTCTTGCCAACAGAGGTGGCGGGGCGGTTGTGTTGAGGGCTGTGGGGATGGGGATGGCTGGGTGGGGATGTCGGCTCACAGGCCACAGACCTAGTCTCCTCTGGGACTTGTGGAGTCTTTCAGAGCCTCGTAACGCAATGGAAACACTCAGAACACAAGAAGAAGAAGAAGAAAAAAGATGGCGCTTCTTCAGGCCAGAGGAGAGGTCTATAGACATATCTAAGTGATTTTGATTTGTTTTCTATAAATGGATTAGTTGTGTCAGTCATGTCAGAACTGCATGTATTGTTTTGCTGGTCTTTACAGAAAAACAATCTAGCGGAATAACCAGAATCACTGAAAATCTGAAAAATGTGACGGTAGCCATCTTGTTTTTCAACAAGCCAGCTAGCTAGCTCGAGACTACTGTCGTCCCGTCGTCCCGGGGAACGTGGAAAATGTATTTAGGACGCGGTAAACTCACTATTGACGTGACCAGGATAACCTGATGATGCAACATCGTGAACAACAGACCGCCTATGATAAACTGTAAAGCACCAAACATGGACGCTCCATTGTGTAACATCCAGCAAATGAGCACAAAGCCGTTGGACAAAAAAACACATAAACTAGGAAAAATGACTAACACCACGTTAGCTCCAGCTCCTCCACCCTGACACGGGAGCAGGCTTTAACCAATTAGGAACCTGCTGGTGCTTAACCCGCAACCCTCTCCTGCACTCTTGGTAAACGACCACTCTCTGGCAGCACACACACACACACACACACACACACACACACACACACACACACACACACACACACACACACACTCTTGTCAGACCTCTGGTAAACGTATGGAGGGTGAAACAGACCCGGTTGACGGGTGCTGCTTCTATGAGTCACAGTTCTTGTGGGCGACAGCGGCGTACTAATTCAAAGTATGTGAGAAAAGTAGTTTCACACAGACGTAGCGATATCTCGTCCGCAAACCCGGTGATTTGCTCCCAACGGCAGCATTGCTGCACGCTGAGGCCGATCACATTCACGGCGACACAAAAAAAAACACTAAATTGAACGTCCTTAAAAAGGAACGCCTCCTCCAGCTTCCGTCCCTCTGCATCTCTTCTATGTCATTATCACGCCCTCCCCAACGGCTCTCGACTATCCAGCAGGTCCTTTTAGTTCAGGTGAGGCCGTGAGGTTAAGCCTCCGGTGCAGATTGCGTGTTTAACACTCGGAAGAGGATTTGCGTGTCCTCGGCTGCAGACGGGTTACGGTTACCGCCGCTCTTAAAAGAGGTTTCTTGACAAAAGTTTAAGATTAAATTTGTGCATCATCTTAATCCACTGCATCCTAACATAGTTACTTGTATTTCATAACTGGACAGATAAAAGCGGAAAAGCTTTGTCACTAAAGGGATGTCTATTGTCAAGTCAAAAAATAAGATACTACATGTGTAATACTTGTTTGCAGAATTTAACTTTTTTTTGGGAGGAAAGAAAATACAGAAAATATGAAATATTGCACTTGAGAGAAATCAGTGAAAAAGATCAGTCTTCACACATCAAGACTCTTACTTTGAAAATGTGGCCGTTCAGCGGGCTTTCTGCACTGCCCTTTAAAAGTTGTTCAATCGATTTTTTTCTGCACTGACAAACTGTCAATCCAGTTATCGGACGGTGTGTTTTGTAGTCCATGAACAACGAGTGTTCAGGGCTTATCGAGACGTTGATTTATCTACGTCATATCACAATATGTCAAATCGAGGCTCCGCCTGCCAGTTTTCTTATCCTTGTACAGAGAGGTTCAATGTCAGATTGAACAGCGGTGAAAGTCGCATAAGAAAGGAGTACGAGTTTTGAGTTGCAGCCTTCTATGTATAGCACGCACAAATAGACTCACAAACTCAAATGCATGCGCCGACACACTACAGACACACACACCTCCCCTCTCACTCTCCCAGTCGCTCTCTGCCCCTCTTTCCCAGCACTAGAAATAACTTCAAAGGAGGACTGGTAGCCTTGAGGAGAGAGGGAGCGGGATCCAGTTACAGCGGAGCAGCTGGGAGGGCCCTACAGGTGGGGCCGACACTCCACCTCCTGTAACTTTATCGCCGTAAAGGGATCCCTCGGCTTCTCCTCTCGAATAATGAAGACTTCCTCCCTTTTGTCTTCTCCGCTGGGACTAAAGGAACAATTAGCTAAGCTAGCCCGGCGTCCATCTTTTGTTTTGGCGGTCACAACCAACGCAAAGGAGGAGTGTAATAAAGGAAAAAAACAACGTCTTAGGGACTGAAAAAGGGAGATTTGCTTGTTTTTTTTTTTGTGTTGTTAGAAACTTCACTCTACACTTATGGCTTCAAAGTGTGTCAAGTGATTGAAGACAGAAGCTTTTACTTTGAAAGGCCCAATTCATTTGCATGTCATAATTCGAATTTTCGGAGCTTTCGCATCACAAATAAAGACACCGACCACAAAGCAACAAGGCAGCGCTGACCGGATCCCCGCCATCCGGTCTGACCTTTCACAATAAAAGCCCTGGGAATATAATATTTGCAGCGTATTTTGCACGTCTGTGGCATTTGTTCGTGATGCCCACAATGTTTAAAGATTCTTTACATGGGTAAGACAACTTCTCCTCAAGTGTAGGACGCCTGAAGAAAAGCCTCAGTGCAGTCATCATCTGACTCTTTGCCCCCCTCCCACACACACACACACACACACACACACACACACACACACACACACACACACTACTCGCTCTCCCCTCCTCAACCGTCCCCGAAATTCACCTCCACGCCATCTTCATAGCAACGGGCAAAGCAAACAAGTGTCATGGTTTCGGAGTGAGCAGAGGACACCTAATATCATGTAAATGTCCTGATATGTAGCACAAGGCTCTGGGGTTGACAGCTTTAACACTGAGCAGGACGCCGAGCTTGTGACTCTATTAACTCTCTGCGAGTGCATCCCGAAACCGTCAATGGCGTGTGTGTGTGTGTGTGTACGCACACTCGAAAGTCCCCCTGGTGTCACTTTCAGCTCTTCAGTCTTTAAAATCCGGAGTGACGCGAACAAAGGACAGGCCGACAAAGTTCAGGGGTCAACGTTGGGCTGGGTGCCACCATTTTGGAAAGAGAAGGAGGGGAGTGGAAACAACTGCCGCCCTCCTTCCCCGAAGAGATCACAGCATCCAACGTGAGAAGATAACGTAGCCGCAAAGCAAACGCATCGCCTCTCCGTGTGCAAAAAGGTCAATTGTAAAAGTAGGCGAACGAGAGCATAAATTATTTGTCAGCATCAAGGTGCAACAGTGAATTCATTAGCGTGACTTAACAATGGAACAAGCAAAAGGGAAGTGGTGCTCATTAATAAACAATTCTATACGGCACACCACTGTCGCGTGTTGTTGTTTTTTTTTTCCCTCTACGCATCAGCTTTTTCTTTTATCGTTCATTGACAAAACTCATTTCAGCAAAAGCATCGAGCAAAGACGTTCATTCAGTGTTTTGTGCAGACGTAATTCCCGTCCACCGCCCCAAATATCGGTGGCATCCCTCCGGATCCGGCCCTCGCCATAAAAAAAAAAACAAAAGTCCCTTACTTAATGAGCTATGATTAATGCTGCTGCAGAACGGCTGGTGAGCCCGGGGGAGGGAGGCGGCACATACCTGGTGCAGTCAGCCTGCTCTCTCTCTGTGTGTGTGTGTGTGTGTGTGTGCGCTAGAGGGCCGAGGGGTTGAGGTTGCTAAAAGTGGACCGAGGGGAGGATTGCAGTCATCAACACCTAGACTCTGAGTGGCCTTTGATGTCGCGCGGCGTCTTTGATGGGCCACGGCCATGGAGGAATGCTGCTCGCCCTCCCTTCCCCTCCCCGCCCCAAAAAGCCCCCGGAGTTGTGGAATGCGACGCAAGCTGCTACTGCTGCTCGGCCCGCTGGAATGGGATTAGAGCATAGGCCCATATTGCCCCCCCCCCCCCGCCTCCCTCCCTCATCTCACTCCCACCCTGCCCTCTGGGGGTGGACAACATGGCGGCAACCTCGTCCAGAGCCCCAAAAGCAGGACATATAGTCTCAGCCACGAACCGTCTGTCAAAACAATCACACAACTTTAGCGATATGATCCCAGTCTCATTTATCCAGTCGTTCGTTCACTACTTCTCAAAACACACATTTTTTTTGGTCTAAATGCATCAAGCGTTTTGAATAGCCGAATATGTTTTTGTGACGTGGTGAGCCGTTTACTTCCATTCAACAGGTATTTACTCTCCGTTTCTCATATCCTTCGTTTAATGGGGCGACACGCGAAGAAAATGTGTGGAACGAAGCTTCCATGAGTACTTTTGCTCAGCGTCGTGATCGTATGATCGTCCGAATTTATGTCATCTCGCGATGATTTTCGCCAAAATGCCAAATAATCGGCCGGCTCTTTCTTCAGCTCAGCGACTCTTCTCCTGGAAACACCAAAAAAACGTGGCCAGTCTCCACGTGAACTTTCACTATTTGGATTCACACGATGTGGGAGCGGTGAGCGGAGGTGGTGCCTGTGGAGATCAAACGGGTCCGAGGCGAGCAAGCTGGCCCGCAATCAAAAGCTAGAGCACCACCTAAACCCCGATGCTTTGAGATATTAGATTAAAGGAATGGCAAACACTTCACATGACCGGAGTCACTTGCCAAATATGCACATATGGGCCTGGCGTATCAAAGTGGAGAGCCGCAATATGAAATCAGAGAGACTGTGGACTCTAATGCCGTGGACTCGCACACAGGTGTGTGTGTGTGTGTGTGTGTGTGTGTGTGTGTGTGTGTGTGTGTGTGTGTGTGTGTCAGTTACAGTGGGAGACGAGTGTTGTAATCCCGCCGCTCCTCAGAGGAGAGACGGACATTCTGTAAAGGTCAGGTTCATATTGTACACACACACACACACACACACACACACACACACACACACACTTAACTTAGTGAACGACCTTCCACACAACAACTGCACAAACAAGCCGTTGCGTTGGCCATGCGTGCCGGTGTCTGTCAGGGTGCGGCCGGACTGTGCTAAGCTAACCGGGACCTTTTTTTTTTTTTTTTTTTGCTGAGGATTGTGGGAGAGTTGAGAGGAATGTGAACAGGACTTGCAGTACATGCACATGTTCACACATTTAAATGAATGGAGCGCACAGGCGGCGGGGTTTCGTACAGGAACGGCAACTCCCCCCTTCTCTCCTTACCTCTGCTTTTCCCCCCCTTGGCCACAGGGTTTTGGGAGAGAGGGAGGGAGGGAGGGAGGGAGGGGAGGTGGAGAGGCAGCCAGCATTAGCGCTGGTTTCAGATTTCGGCCGCCTCCGACTTGTTTTCTTTAGGAAACACTTACTGGGGCTCCAAATACACCAGAGGAAGTGCTCACCTCCACCGCTTCCGGGTCGGATGGCTAAGGTCACGCTGCACTCCGGGGAAAGAGCTGAAGAGTGGGCGCACCATTAGGCTCTGTGTGGAATGCGTTTAGCACCACCAGCAATTAGCCTTCGTGACTTTGTCGCAAACGTACCGACCTTTAAAGGAAGCACGAGAAGAATAAGTGCGCGAGGACTTCCTCCTGAAAACTGTCGCATGCAGAATCAGCCTCTGACTCGGCTTTTAGATTCCCTTCTTCTCTCTTTCTTCGCTTGCTCTCTTTGTTCTGCGAATGGCCCCACCATCACTTTTGTTAATGACAACCTGGATGGAGGCTTCCTCCTTCCTTAAGGGGCCATCTTGGACGGCAAGAACAGCAGCACCCGAAGCTATTAGGATGCTCTCCAAACGCCTGTTGTCTGTGTTGTTGCTTTAATAGGACACATTGGCACGGATCGGTGCATGGAAGACGCAGTGGTACATTTGATGGCCGATAAGAAACAAGAAATATTACAGAGAGGCTATAGTTTGAGCTCTCTTGGAAACATCATAGCTTCATAGTTCGTCCAACAAAGAGCACTTTAGCTTTCAAATCTCACACTTGGTGCGTATTTTGGTTAAAACTCTCAACTAGATTTAAGGGATCCGATCTGATGTTTTCGACTCTCAAATATCAACATCAGTATTTAAAATCTAGTAGAAGTAACTGTTATCGATATATGCTAGTTATGAAGTGATTAGTCGATTGAGGGATCTATAGAAAATAAAACTTTTCTGATAAACTTGGTAAAAGTCCTTTACCAAGTGAAAAAGGCCAAACTTTCCGTTCCTGCTTCTCAAATCGGAGGAATTGCTGCGAGGAAAAGTTTGGGAATGTTGGGTTGTTCAAAGTAATCACCTTGAAGACATCTAACGGGGCTTTGAGAAACAACCAGCGATTAGATCGATGAACCCATCATCCTTCTTTGCACGGACAATAACAGTGAAATTATCAGATAGCTAACTTTCCAAGGCTTTACGTCAACTACAGTCAACACAAGCCTTCAATAAAAACTGTGACATCATCAACAAAGTGTGAGATATTTCACTGCTCACGCGAGTAACTTAAAGCACCTTCGTATTCTTAACTTGTATTATTCTGGGAGGTCTGAGGACGGACCAGTGGGCAGGTTGATCCCACCTCGGAATTTGAAAGCAGCGACCATCTCTGCGCTTATTCCGACCAGCGATCAGGTTAGACAAGTCCCTCTATTCAGAGCGACACAGTAGTACCGATATCCCCAAAGAGAGGGAGGAGGTGGAGGAGAAGAAGAAGAAGAAGAAGAAGAAGAAGAAGAAGAAGAAGGGGGGAGCAAAAAACAAAAAAAAATCCTATCTGAGAGATTAACTCGCAGCACCCAACCGAGCCAGTGCTGGGTTCACTGGCTCACTCGGTCCTATCTTACCCACTAGCCTCTTGTTCTAAAGCAAAGCATGTCTTTGATACTCGACTAGAAGGAATCTGGAGGCGTTACAGGTTTCTTTTGTGCTTTACGCTGCACAGAGAGTCTGTGTGTGTGTGTGCCAAGGCTGGGATTTCTTTTCTTTACCCCCCCTCCCTCCCTCCCTCCCTCTTTCTTTCTCTCCCTCGTCCCTTTTGCCTTCATCTCCTGCTCCCCTGCCCCCCACCCCAAACACTAAATCACTGAATCACAAACCTTTTCTCTCTTTTTTTTTGTGGTAACGATCACAAACTGTTATTTTAAAAGCTCAAACTCTTCCTGAAAAAAAAAAAAAAAAAAAGTTTCAAACCTGCTGTGCTGGGGGATCAAAGTGGCCATATTTGGGTGGTGACCCAAGGTGGTGACCGCTTCAGAGGAGATTGAAGGGTGGATAAGGGGGTGGGATTTTGGACAGAGAAGGAGGGGAAGGGAGAGGGGGAGTGCGGGTGAGGTTTGACTCCCCTTGGAGATTTTCTTAAACCCATTACATCAGCTTTTTTCTGCTTGATGGGCTCCAAGTCCGGGGCTTTTGTGAGGGTAGAAAATGACCTAAATTGACATTCAGAATGGTTGTGGTTGGTTAATTGTGGCCAGGCATTTTTTTTATTTTTTTTTGGCATAAATAAAACAAGATTCCAGAGGCCTTCTTCTTTAAGCCTTCTGCGTCTCGGAGAGCATGGCAGTAGTCATGCCCAAAAACCAAGATCAATAAGGACCGGGCTGATTCTGGGTCGTGATAAGCATCATATCAAAGGGGATTTCCCCCAGTTGCTCAACACCCAAGCTGCAATTCAGCTTTTGAAGAAACTTCCACTTTTCTAACGAACTGGGCAGTGCAAGAATTTATGCTTTTCCAACTGCCAAAAACATGCTCCTGCCTCCAGCTTTGATCACCAAAAAGAGGCCGTCATCGGTGGCACATCCGCACGCTGAGGCTCTCTTTCACTTGACGGCGCGTTTTTCTACATCTATGATCGCGTAAAGTTGAAAAAGTGGTCAATACAAGCTTCTTCTTTCTTGTTCCTCTCTAACAGAAGAGAGAAGCAAAAATCAAGAGGAGAGTGTGAAATAAGAACTGATGCAGCGGTCCTGCTAAGCTCTACCCACACATTCTAACCAAAAGGATTCACAATGGCTGGCCTAAAAAACATAAAAGGAAAAAAAAAAGAAAAAAAAAAGGAGAAATTCAAAAGAGGCCACTTGCTGGTGCCGGGCAAACTGATCAGCAGCGCATAGACTGTCAAAAGCTAGTGGGAATGTCAAAAGCACCGCTGATCTCTCTCTTTCTCCCCTAATGTGATCAAACAGGGGTTCGTTCCCTGGAGGAGGTCAAAGAAAGAAAGCGAGAGAAAAAGAGAATGGAGGCTTTGGCGCACCGTAGGAAGCCGGCCACCAGCGGCACAACCAAGCAGCGAGCACAAAACAACACGCCGTCTCTGGAGCTTTCTCCCAGGCCCACGGCGAGAAAAGAAGAAGAAGAAGAGGAAGAAGAAGAAGATTGGGCCGAGGAGGAAAGAGTGGTTGGGCAAACAGTGAGGGGTAAAGGGGCTCAAAAAAGGGGCCTGGTTGCCCGGGTGAGGGGGACCCGCTGCTCCAAAAATGTCCACATCAAGCGTCCAGCTACGGTCCAGGCCCCCAGAGGTGCGTCTCCCAGCGCGCTCGGAGGTCAGTGGCGTGGACAAAAGGGAACGAAACGGACCTACGCTGGCAGAGCAGCTGGGCTCAGGGTATAGAAGCTTAGGGCTGGAGAAAAGGTGTGTGTGTGTGTGTGTGTGTGTGTGTGTGTGTGTGTGTGTGTGTGTGTGTGTATTTGGGGGAGGATGGAGGGTGTAAATGAGAGAAAGCACGCACATGATGAAGTGCACTTTCAAATCATTTAACACAACCAAAACCTCTGCTTCCTGAGTTGCAAAATGGGAGGCGTCATCTGAAGCCCCTCCCCTCCACAACTCTAAAATTCCCATTTCCAAGTTTCCTTTTAATGAAATCCTCAATGTTTCATAACACTGAATCCTTCAGCGTAATCCTCTTTGAACATATAATGTTAGTTTATTTAGAATGTGCTGAATATGTTCAATGTTTCATGGTTATTCTCTCTGATCTTATCTTATCTTATCCGGGGCTTCCCGATAACTGAAGGACACTACAGGTTTATGTAACGGACGTCCATTGTCGATTACTACAACCTGAGTAAACAGGAAAAAAAAAAATCTAGCTTGCACCAGTTTGGTATGTCGAAAGGCTCTGAATACTACACTACCCATGAGCCTCAGCCCCTGTTGCTATGGAGAGGAATCCAGTCACAGATTCAGAGCTGTAGAAAAAAAAAATAAAAAATCCAGAGCTCCTCATCTTTGTGTTTGGGAACCAAACAGAACACCAGAGTTGCCGAATTCATCCAGAAAACGGGACACTCGATTCCTGGAGGGACCCGATTCAAACTGCAGAGGGTTTCTATCTCTACCTCTGGTCACAGGTACAGCGGTACCTCTGCATGTTTACACGAACAAGCAGATCTTTTCACACACACACACACACACACACACACACACACACACACACACACACACACACACCTGCTCATCTTTTGTACCGACGGTTCAATCTGGAGAGTTCATTTCCCACCAAAAACTTGGAATCGCTCCAACTGCAAGTCATCGAACACTTTCTACGCCAAAATTTAAATCCCAGAAATCTTCAATGGTCGACATGACTCCTCCCAGATATGCAGCTTTTCTTTTTTTTTGGCAATTTAAGTTACCATAACGATCCACACCTTCTCGCTGTTTGACAAAACAGTGCATACACACACACACACACACACACACACACACACACACACACACACACACACTCACTCACTCACTCACCGTCTCTCCACACATACACGCCAATAAAAGGGGGGTGGGGCTGCAGCGGTGATCGGACAAACACTGTTCTTGGAACTCTGCCGAGGCAAGGCTATTGTGCAGACGCGCGTAAAGAGACAGAGAGAAAGGTTGGGAGGGGGGGGGGGGGGGGTGGGGTGGTGGTGGTGGGTGGAGGGTGGCGCTGAGGTCGCTTCAATGGCTGGCTCCACCAGTGGAGATAAAAAGGCAGAAAGGTGCAGGGCCAAGTTGAGGCCTGGCCGAGGTGCTGGAAAAATGATTGGAGGGGAAAACGCTGGCAGTGGCAGGTGTCAGCAGGTGAGGCGGGGTCAGGGAAACCACGCGAGTGTGTGTGTGTGTGTGTGTCCTGTGTAAGTTTGGGTTCCAGTGTGGATCCGGCCTCTTCCTTTCTCTCTCTCTCCATATTGCTCTGTTAGCTACGAATACAATCCACAAGTTCATCATGGATGCATTAAAGGGTCTCACATGACCGGTTTGGCTCACATATTTCATTTGGACTGTAACAGCTTGATGGGGATTGTACAGATTGTTTCTTGAAAGACAAATTCATGCGCGGTTTGGGTGAACTCCATTGCATCTGGGGAAAAAAAAAAAAAAAAGGGAACATAGTGCCGAGACTTATCCTGCATGTGTGTATCCTTTTACTAGTCACCCCAGGGCCACATGGACCGAAGGTCTGGGTGTGGATCCATGTCACCCGGCCATTCAATCCCCCTCATCTCCGACCCCGTCAAAGCCACCCCGCCGCCCCGAGGACAGGGTCTGTGGATTTCATACATTCCACTGTGGGAGGGGATACGCTTGAGATTCGTCCACTTAAGTGGGTTTGATGATCAGGATTTCGTAAGCAGAAGAAACGGCGTTGAATACAAAAAATAAAAAATACCCCAACCAGCACGAAAACAGGTCATTTAGGAGAGTCGGCGGGAAAACCAGCCTGTAAATGTCACCGCAACATCAGTGGCAATCACAGGCAGAGAAAGTGGCATAAACTGGACCGTCCCACCTACGTTACTCCACCCCTCACAAAGCCTGCACCTCCCCAAAAAACAGCATGTTTGTGCCCTGGGCAACAGAACATTTCCCTTTCTACCAGGAGCTAAATAAATAGTCTACATGAGGGCAAAAGGGAGAGAAAAGTAAACTTTAATTGGTGTGGAAATACTTCCATTACCATATAGCTCCCTATAAAAGGGTGATTTGTTCTTTTTGATCGCCCCAGAGAGTGTTTATGAAGTCACTGTGGGATCAGCCTGGGCCCGGGGGGGGGGGGGGGGCAAGGCCAGCCACCAGAATTCCTCCGAAACATTTGTTTAGCAGCAGGCCGAGTGCAGAGCGGCGCACAAACGCAGTATTGTTCCTGCCGTTCTCGCTGGTCGCGCTGCCAGCAGAGGTAGGAGCTAACGGGGCCGGAGAGAGAGAGAGAGAGAGAGAGAGAGAGAGAGAGAGAGAGAGAGAGAGAGAGAGAGAGAGAGAGAGAGAGAGAGAGAGAGAGAGAGAGAGAGAGGAGCTGTGGGGTTGAGGGTTTGGGAACAAGCAGACCCTGGGGATGACTGCCCCCGGGGAGTTAAACAAGCACTTCCTGCCATCGGTGTTACCGGGGACGCTTTGAAAAAGGTAATGGCCGACTTCTAAAGATCAGGTCATTTCACAGTCGAGAGGGTTGTTCCATCGCTGAGTGGTCAGAGCTTTATTCCCCCGCCCCCCCCCCCCTTCTGCTCTCTTCGGCACGTTGTGGTTTATAAATTATACAATCAAAGCCAACAAGTTCCTCCCACATCCATGTCTTTCTATGGGGATATTTGGAAGAGATTTATCTGCCCAAGAGTTCATGACTCCAGTGTTATAAACCCCTAGAGATCCGTGTTATTTGATTTGTTTTTTTTTTATTAGAAACAAGGAACCACTTAGCAGGCTGTAACCTCTGGGGCATTTGGCTCCACATCTAAGAGGATTGCAGGTCGCAAGTCCTTTTCTGAAAAAAAAAAGAGAAAAAAAAAAGGGGACAGTCGTGGTAAAACACCGCCTCTGGAGGCGAAAGAACAGCAAGCTGGGAAAAACTATGCAAAGTCACCGTAATTCAGACTTCAGAGTCACAGAAATGCCAAGTAGAGCGTTCTCCGGAAGCGTAGGAATTCTGCAGATTTGGCAAATTAAAAAAAAAGCTAAAAAAAAAATAGGAGCTACGCAATGCAGCAGAATTCCCCGTCTCTCTGAGAGCCTTGTATTAAAGAAAGCCCGGCTTTGAGCCGGTTTACACTGCCGTGTGATCATGTGATGTATTTCTAAAACCCAGTCTGCAGGGGCAGTCGCTTTGAGCCTCCACCTCCGTGTTGGGATTGAACAGCGAGGCACTTGTTAGGCCAGACACAGGCCAATACAGACCCCTTTGAATACTCATAATCGGCGTGATGAAAATATTAAAAGGACGGCGGAAGACGAAGGGTCAGGGAAGGTCCGTCTGTCGCTCCTTGAGCCGAAAATTAACATACGCCTCGCCGTGACACCTTGAAGATGAATATCTAATTCGGAGCATCCAAGGATGATGAAAGCTAAAAAAAAAAAAAAAAAAAAATGCATATTCAAATAGGCCTGGCAAGTCTGGCCTATTTTTGCATATGAAATTCCATCGCAACTAAGGGTCGGGACCTCTGGGTCCTTAAGGAAAGAATGTACGACTTGAAATGGGAGACCAAAAAGAGGGCTGCTCGCGTCCCCCCCCCCCAGCTGGGAGGACAGCATGCGGATCAAAGGGGCTCTGTGAATCTTCAAGAGGGCCGATCGGGATGAACTTGGAGGGCATGTGAAGGGTCTGGGAGAGCCGCCTGCTCTGCGCAGCATCGCGTGTGGGAGCTCCAATCTTCCGCTCGGTCCGTGTACAGCTTCTCCTCGTTTCGTTAATAATTCAAAAAACACAGGAAAAAGAAAAAAAAAAAATCCCCGGCTAGCCTCGGCCATTAGAGTCCCCAGGGCGTGCTGCTAACATGTTAGGAGGGAGAGTCACACAGTCCAGTGAGCAGTGTTGTTTACCTCACGTTCGCCTTGGCCCCGGCGGCTCTGTATTAGAGCACAGCGATGATGAAACCTCTTCCTGAAACGCCTTCCTGTGCTTCACCAGGTGAGCGTGAGGCTGGAAGGCAGCACCTGCACAAGGCAGCACCCGCACGCTACCGCTCGGCTAGAAACAGCCAAACAGCCGGGAATCAAAGCTCTCTCGTCGCCGTTCCTATCCTCTTCACGCGTCTAGTTTTGACCGTCGGTTCTGAATGAAAGCTTCAAAAATTGTTCATAAAAAAAAAAAAAGGAAAACAAAACCTCAGAAAGTTGCAAAGTCAAACACACCTGTTCACTTGTTGCCCTCAGGATGTGACCGGTATTGATTTTTTTTTTTTTTTCAATGCCAATATTTAATTATCAGCTAGTATTTACCTTTTCTTCTTGCGGATGTGTCCTTGAAACATTTGGCTCACGTAGAACCAACAGCCGACGGTTTCGTAAGTTTAGGCAGAAAGCTCAGCATCTGCAAGCCAATTATCCAGCTAACCCTCTAATAATGTCAAAACGTCCCAAACGCAGGCAGGGAGATGGAGCCGGCGCTGCGGGCCCTTGGCTCCAGGCGGGATCCCGTGTGTGCATAAGTGTACCTGGCATGTCACAATAACAGGGGCCGGTCGTAGGCGGAGAACAGAGCGTCTTTTGTAGGGAGAACCGGGACGACCAGCGTCCCCCGTCCAGCTTTCGGCCCCTATGAGAGAGCCGAAGTCTCCCGACCTCCGGCACCTCGTCTGCCAGCCGGCCGGGGCCCGGCCCGGAGAGGCCTGTCATCACTACCACAGAGGCCTCTATTCATCCCCGCGAAGACAAAGCCAAAAGTGTACAGCAGCCATCCGAGGCATCCAAGCATCCAGATATCAACCAGCGATATCATTTTAGGCCTTTGTGAGCCCGGGTCTTTGGTTTACCCGCCTTTCCATCCCCACCGTCCCTCCCTGCGCTCCGTCCCCTCCACGGCAAGGACTTGTCCAAGGTCCTCACGTGCACCGCACACGCTCAGTGCACGCTACCACACATTGGAATGGTTGTTTTATAGTGACGCATTTTTTTCTACAATAACCCCCCCCCCCCCAACATTTCTGCTGCACTGTTTGACAAGAAACCCACTCGTGTCACCGTCAGGACTTCAGAACCAGAACTAAAATAAAAAGGCAGGTGTTTGAAATGACAGCGGGGCTCACGTTGTTCAGTGTCCACGTTCATGTCAGACCCTTCCGGTCTGGCCCTCCGCTGGCCATGCTGGGCCCCTGAACTCGGTGGCGAAATCTCCACCTGCTGCATCAGCTGCCCCCCCCCCCGCACAACCACCACCCCCCGCCTTTTCTCGGGCATGTGTGGCAGCCACCGATAAAACAACTGTAGATAAGAGGAAACACAAGCTGTGATGAGGAACACTTTGCCACCAGGAGAACAGAACAGAACAGAACATCAGGCCGGTGGAAAGGAACAAGAAGGAGAGAGATGGAGGGAGGAGGAGGAGGATCTGATAATGATTAAATGAGAACACTGGGAAGAAGACAAAAATGAGATCTGTTGTGTATCCGCAAGTTTAAAAAAAGAGAAGAGAAGAGAAGAGGAGGTTCTGTCAAACTAAACTGAACAATAAGTATGAACGGTCAAAGACCTTGAGGCTTCTGCTATACAGTATATTTCTGAACCCAACCAGCTCCTTGTGCGATTTGGGGCGCATGCGGTTTGTCGGACAAAAACAAAACAAAACAAAAAAGTGACTGCAATCAAGCCCGCAGACAAGCAGCCATAAATACGACACAGAGAGGTAGCTTAAATACATAGCGCTGCGACCAAACAAGAATAGCAAGCCCCACTGCAGAGAGACTCAAAGACGACCTCGCTGTGGCTGGGTTTAGAAATACTACAATGTCGTGGTAAAGGCAGCGTAGTGACATCGCTTCTTAAACCCGAGACAAAGCAACAATTGTGCGGCAATCACAAACCCCCATCGAATGACCATTCCTCTGCCGTTTCCAGTTGCGTTCTCCGGAAAACAAGAGTGAATGTAAATAAATGGAAGCTGTCGACGCGGGCCGAGAGCGGAGGGGACAGGTGCCACAATGACACCGGCGACCTCCAGGGGGGATGTATGCATCCCATGGCGGTGTCCTCTTTCAAGATGGAGACCGGAGGGGGACAAAACCAGTTGGTCCACACCCAGGGGTGTGAGCGCAGCGGCGGGGGGGGGGGGGGGGGGGGGGTCACTCGGCGACAGCCAGGGAAACACCCGCGGCTTAGGAGACACTTAGCGTGAATCGTCTGGGGATCTTTAGGCATATAATCCCATTTCTGACCCTCTAATGCTAAAGACAATATTTCAGTCTTGTGTTGAAGTATAAAAATCACTTCTGGTTCTCTCTGAGGTCTTGCTTCTCATCTATTCTTTTCAATTTCCGGACAAAAAAAAAAAAATAAATACAAAAAGTAAGCTTTCTCCTCTGCGGTGCTTGCTTAAGTCGTGCTGGATACAAGCAGCATTGGCATGCTTAAAATGTAAACTTAAATATATATATATATATATATATATATATATATATATATATATATATATATCTCAAAAGAATCTGTTAGCCTGCATTTGACCAAGTACGCCCTGCTGCTGGGCCAGGCTCTCCCTCCCATTGGCTCGGAGTCAACGCAAAGTGTCACCGCTAATCCAACAGTTGTCTGGCCACGCTGAAAGTCACCTCCGAGTCCAGCTCCAGCACTCGCGTCAGGAATCCGCAGGCTCTTTTTGCATACCGAGTGGCCGGATATCCTCCGGTTAAAGAGGGCCCTCTAAGCCGGGGGGGGCCATGCGTTGGTGGATTGGGGATGGGGTGACGCGGGGTAGGGGGTGTACAGGCAGCGCTTAAAAAAAGAAAAAGAAAAAAAAAGGGTGACATCAGCATCACTTTGAGCCGGCAAAAAAAAAAACGGTAGAGGGAAAAGAAGGCGGCCTGTTCAGGTTCCATAGAAACCAATCCGTTTTTTTTTTTTCGTTTTTTTTTTCTTCCTGCGCATCCTCGGAGCCGCGCACTGCGCCGGCTAAAAGTGCAGTTGCCGCCGCTGCAGCTCCGGGGTCCGCTGGATCTGTGCATCCCTGAATGGCTTTTGTGTTGCTGCCGGGGCAGAACAAAGTGAGTTCAGGTTACTGCACTCCTCCCGTTATTGGCCCACATTGTCTCTAATTATTCTAGCAAACATTGACACAGCATGTGTGGTCTCACATTTATACCCCCCCCCCCCCCCCCCCATGCTTAACAGAGTGAGAGAAGACCGAGAGAGCAGAAAACAAGACAGAAAGAACTTATGAAAGGAACGACGAGACAAAGAAATGTACTTGCATTCACCGTTTTGCGCTTCATTATGACGCAATTATAAGTGAGAATTGCTTTAAGCTGCACTGAGAGGCTTTGTTTGTTTTCAAGCCCGTGAAGAGAGCGCAGTGTATACCCGGCGGGGAGGGGGGGGGGGTGTGGTTCCCCTCACCTTTCTCCCATGCCGCCTCAGCTTGTGAGAGAACAACCGCACCATGCCAACTCAAGCTTTTAATACATGCAGAGCGACCGAGAACGAACGATCGGCAAGCGGTAAGAGTGCAAAGACGGTGGCGTTTTTTTTTTTTTCTTCTTCTAGGATGCAAAAAAAAAAAAAAAAAAAAAAAACCTGCCACAACTTTAAAGCTCAATCCCACACTCTAATTTCAATCCTGAAGCTTTCCCCCGTTGCCGGGGCGCTTCTAACTCTGGCTTTTGCAAAACAATAATTATGACGAACGTATGCATCAGTAGCTTACCAAATCCTCTGTCCATGAGCTTAGCTTGAGGCAATGCTGCAGAAAAGCTCACCCAAATATGCTGCGTGTGGTTGCCAGTAGGAAACGGCTTAAAGTCGAGGCACGACGAGGGTCTGCTGTAAAATCAAACCCGGAAAAATACAGGAACGGTCCGAGCAGGCGAGCTTAAGTAACTGTAAAACTGTCGCTGATCTCTCCTTCGTATTCGGTGGCAGAGCAATAGAAGACATCAGTGGAGTGTGAAGCCCGTTCTGAGCAGATTATTTACTGGAAACCAGAACAGCAAATGGACGGACTCATCTGTTAGGAAGTCCAGCACATTTCCTCAGATGGGTCTCGATCAGCGATCCAGATCTTTTTAATTTCACACCCGTCCCTCAAGATCATTATTGTCTGTCGCATCAGATGTGATTTATTGATAAACTGAAGCTGCCACCGGGCTTATCGGACAGCGCTTGCAGTCATGTGAAGTCCGTCTTAAGTTTGCCAATTAAGGTGATTCTGATCAAGACAATACATAGCAATACATAGCAATACATCTAGAATATACAAAAGTCAGATGCTCCCGTATCCGTTATGCATTCAGAGAACGATGCTTCTAACCGACTGGTGAGGCCTCCATCCAAATCTCAAGAGCCGCATCTCAGGGATGTGTTTACTTCGAGATGCCTGCGGGATGCATGTCACCCCGGGGGTGACAATTTGACTTTGTCACATGCCTGTGGGATGCAGACGGAATAGCAAAGGGCTGTACTGGCCAGTTTTCTTCCCGTCGCTCTCGTCTTCTCCCACTTTATCTCTCCTTTCTCTCTCTCTCTCTCGCTCTCAAAAAAGCCTTCGGAGAAACTGGATTCCTTGACATGTCCGAGGACAAGTGATCATTAGCGAGCCAAGTGTGTTTGGACAAACTGCCCAAACACTGCAAAGAATAGCCGATATTCTTATTTATTTATTTATTTATTTATTTATTTTTTTAAGTAGAGACGTATAACAGAAGGACGAATCTGGATAAATGGATTGAGAAGGCACAGTGGCAATGATAATGATTCCGTCTCGCTACACAAAAACGATTTGATCGTTCCTTCTCATTTTTATCTCTCTAGATGTTTGCTGGAAAACAAAAAAAAGAAAGAAGCCTTGACTTTATTTTTCCTGACAGCAACATGCCGGGTCAGTGAGGGGTGAACAGATAGACGGCAAGAAGACAGAAACGGGCACAGCTGGCCAGGAGTAATTGTCCCGACCTTTTCGTATACGCAGGTTCACACTGAGCCGGGGGGGGGTTTGGAGGGTGGGGGTGGGGGTGGGGTAGCAGCCGGAACTACGGGAGTGCGGACACAATTTGCAGGACGGAAAATGTCAAATCCATTAAGCGAACTGACC
Source organism: Cebidichthys violaceus (assembly GCF_023349555.1). NCBI lineage: Eukaryota > Metazoa > Chordata > Actinopteri > Perciformes > Stichaeidae > Cebidichthys > Cebidichthys violaceus. The sequence goes on from NW_027176439.1 coordinate 3,190,250, forward strand.
ACGGCATTTCAAGATATCGTCTGGACACATCGTCAGCATTTACAGAGTTCTACTGTAAACGCTGTATCGTCTGAATGGAAAAGCCTCGGTGTGTTCTTTCAACAGACGTCCGTCAAATTGCTCTGGATCGGGTAAAGTAAAGAGTATCTGTATTAGACAATAATCCACCTTCCACATCTTCCTAAAGTACAACGCGGTGCAAACTTAAGGTGAAGACGTCGGGCTTGTCCTCCACCAAGGAAATGATCAGTCGACTAAAAATCGCACGATTTTGACGACTAATCGATCAGTTGATATAAAATCAACAGATCTGTAAAACTCACACCGCAAAGACTCGCACAAAAGCACCACTTTTAATCTGTTGATTAAAAAAAAATTCTTCTCGATTAAAGAAATCTTAGTCGACTGAGATCAAAACGACCGATAAGTCGACAAATCAGCTGAGAGGGGCCGGCTGCAGGTCGCTGACGATGATGCGCTGCTTCAGGAACGGTTACCTAACTTATGAATTAAAGCAATTAAAATGTGCCGACTGTGCAATCTGTAGAATGTTGCTCGTACAGACGTGAAGGTTGGTGGTCCCTTAATTATTAAGTCATCCTTTAAGCACAAATAATGAGAAACGTAAGCTACTTTACTGTAGTTTGAATAGCTTGGGGTTTGAACAAAGCCATTTGAAGAATCTTCACGTCGTCCCTTTACAGACTAAAAGAGGCAAAAGACGACGTGACAAAGAAGAGACGTGTCATTTGCAGCCCCGGTGGAACGTCTCAGCCTGGGATGGTCCCTGTGATCGTCGTGAGCTGCTCCGCTCTGCATGCTGGAAACACGGAGGTCTCCTCTTTACAACCCAGCAACAAAGGCTTTGTGCTGCGAGCCTGACTTCCGAGTCCGACCCAGGATGCGCGAGTTAAAAGGCCGACCTCCGCGTGAACTCCACATCAATAAAAAAAAAAAAAAAAAAGTGCAGCTGTTTACTGCTATTTTAACATCAAAGGGACGCGCCATCACAAAAACAAGGGTGGGGGGGGGAGGGGGGGGGACTTCAATCGGAGGCATGCAAATAACCTCTGGCAAACCGAAATCAACAACAGTGAATTATCGCTGCACGCTCTCAGCGAGGGAGATACCTTCCTGCAGTACGTGTGTGTGTGTGTGTGTGTGTGTGTGTGTGTGTGTGTGTGTGTACGTGTGTGTGTGTGTGTGTGTGTGTGTACGTGTGTGTGTGTGTGAGTGAGTGAACCTCTCAACTGTCATGGGAGCTGTCAATGAGTTATCAGCCTGATGATCATGGGGGCATTTTGAAAGAATCCGTGGTCGTGCTTGGTTTAACACGCATTACAGGGGAAGTACATGACACACACACACACACACACACACACACACACACACACACACACTGTATAAACTTTACAAAGACCCAACACGACTCTGTTCCACCTGTTGTGTACTTTAGGAACGCCCAGTGGATTAACCCATCTGCTGAGATCAGATTAAAAAAATAAAAAAAGCCTTCCCTGTTGAATTAAACTCGTTGCACTAGCAGATTGTGAGGCGGTGACCCAACACCTTCAGGCCTAAACTCTCCGGCTTCAACGCAAACACGTAAAGCATTTCCCTCGCCGTGCTTGGGCAAAGGGAACACCTCCACCTTTATTTGCATGGGAGCGGATTTAGCTCGAAGGTCTGCAATTACATCATCATTCAGTTTTGCAGCGCCGCATATCAGCGGCCGGCATTGCTCAGAAAGGCCTTTGAAGAGTTTGGCCCAGCTCTCTCTCTCTCTCTCTCTCTCTCTCTCTCTCTCTCTCTCTCTCTCTCTCTCTCTCTCTCTCTCTCTCTCTCTCCACCACCCCTTCAGCACTGCCTTTGATGTGAGCGCGTGGAGCTGCACGGAGCGTCGCGGCCTCGCCTGATCCTATCTGCTCCGCCGGCACATTCATGTGGTTTACACCCGCAGCACGACTCCCCCGGCAGCTATTCACCCCCCCCCCCCCCCCCCCCCCCCCAACCCTTACCCTGCAGGCCCCTCCCAGATCAGGGTCCAGAGGCTGGAGAGGAGACGCGGCATGGCCTGAGCTGCTGACTGGGGGTCGAGCAGGAAGGACGAGAGGAACTGTGGAGGCTTCATGAAAGCCCATCGCTGCACTATAGAGCTTTCATTGGCTTGGTATGTCAGTGAAAAGTACTATATTTGTAGACTTTGTGAAAGGAAAAGTCACACCTGATCCTTTGGGGTTTCTGGTGCTGAATCAGAACGCATTGGCGAAGGTCTAACTCCTACAACTACAGACACGGCTGACTTATCTCAGCAAAAAAAAAATAAAAAATCCTTAAAAAATAGATATTCAACTTTGAGATAGTCGACTTTTGGCGCACACACACACACACACACACACACACACACACACACACACACACACACACACACACACACACACACACACAAAAACACAAAATAGAGAACCCTGTGCCCCAAATATCTTCAGTATACCCATGATGCTGGGACGACATAAAAAGAAAGCCAATTTTTCATTTTAGAAATCTAGGGCGCATCTTCGGCAACAGGAAGAGGAAGAGGAGGAGGAGGAGGAGGATGCAGTGATGTATCTTCACTGTGGAGCGAGAGGCCATGCAGCGCTCTGAGGGAGAGGGGGAAAGAAAGAAAAAAACGGAGACACTCCAGCTTGTTCGCATCTGACCAAGCAAGTCCAATCCATCATACCTCTGGCCCCATTGTGTTACAGCCTGGGTCTTCCTCATTACTCGAACAACCACCTGCGCACACACACACGCACACACGCGCACACACACACACACACGCACACACGCACACACGCACACACGCACACACACACACACACACACACACTCTAGAAACCGTTGCAAAACGAGAGGGTTATGGCAGAGATGAACATGATGGGGTCGGCGCTTCCACCTGAAACGGATTTGTCCCCGTCTGGCACCCCTGTTCATGACCTTTGCCACGGTTGTGTTGGAATCCATTAAAGGAAACAAAAAAACAGGGGGGGGGTGTGTGTGTGTGTGTGTATGAAAAATAGCAGGCTTTCTGACAGAGGGCCCAACAGGAGAACCCTCACAACATTAATGCGATGCATTAAGCCGAGGGCACAAAACCCAGTCATGGCTTCCCTGAACAATAACCCGAGAAATTGCAACTAGGGCTAAAAACATATTAGCATGAATCAAAATGACAAGAGGGCAGCAGCTTCTTCCATTAAAAGCAACATTACGCTTTGTCGGCACACGGGGCGGATAATTATGTAATGATGTACACAAAAAGAAAGAACTTTGAACCCTGTCTTCTTGAACTTGGCCGAGTGGGCCGGATCAGCGATAAGACTTCTCTTTTCATGAAAACAAATGCGAGTAAGTGAGAGGACGGAGTATATTAAGAGGTAGGAGGAGGAGGAGAAGGAGGGTAGTGCTCGGAGGGAAATGGACTCCCAGGGCAGCTACCTTCCACAGTCTATTGGCAACAAAAAAAAATAGGAAAAAAAAAGAAGAGAGAAGTACAACAAAAGGAGAGGCTGGCGTTGTGGCCTTCCACGGTTAGTCAGCACATTCCTGGCCGACAACAAAGCGCGCCTCTGCCTGGATGAGCCGCTGTGAGCATTGTCATTTCATAACCCTCGACCCCGTCGCCTTTGTTTTGCGGACCCTCTGTGTCAGTGGATAAAAATATGGGCTGAGGGGATGGACTGGGCCTTTCAGCTCCGTTTCATCAAACGCAGACACACCAGGGGCTTTTTTTTTTTTTTCTTCCAGAAAGCTTCATCTTCCTTCTTCATCTTTGCCTCGTTACGAGCGAAGACGTGGCTGTGTGAAAGATGACTTCTTTAACCTGTGCAAGTGTGACATCCGCTTATGCCGCATTTCCCTGCACTCATCATAGAACATTTTTTTAAAAAAAAAGCAGCCTCGGGGCGAAGCTGAATTAACATTTCCTCATCCCCGGTGCGTAAAAGCAGAGGAAAGACACAAGACGTTCATACAAATGAGCTCCAACACATAATCAATAGCAGATCGAGAGGAGAGAAGGAGCAGCGAAGCGGAACGGGGTTCCCCTGGGAGAGGAAGCGGCAGCGAGCACCAGTGCCGACTGCTAATCTCTTCTGGAGCGGAACATCAAAGATCCGCTCGGCCCAGTGGAAGCTAACAGAGCTACTGGGGCCACCAGTACCAACATGCACTTGTTCCAGGTGGAGCTGTGCGCCAGGTTTGCAAACCCTGCAAAATCATTTCAGGGGATTCTTTGGTCACGGCTAGCCAAAACCGTTAGCATTAGCGTAAAATTTGGGGACCTATTAGTTTGTGTGGAGAGGAAAGGGGCTCCGTTTAGGGGGAAACTCATTGGGACTCGTGCACAAAATATGTACAGAATGTTTACTGCCAACGGCTGTTTAGTTAGCTTAACCCAAAACCTGGTTAGTTAGCTTAACCCAAAACCTGGTTAGTTAGCTTAACCCAAAACCTGTTTAGTTAGCTTAACCCAAAACCTGGTTAGTTAGCTTAACCCAAAACCTGGTTAGTTAGCTTAACCCAAAACCTGGAGAACCGTGTAAACTGCTTTTACATCTGACAAAAATAAAGGAACACGGCAACGCAGAGATTTCACAGTGAACCAAAGTCGTAATGCATATTCTCGCACTAAAAAAAACCAAAACGGCATTTACAAGAGCCGGGTACCAGAGAAGAAAAACAGGAGCAGCTGATTTAAGAGATGGTGCGGCCAATTAACACAATTAACTACTTTGAGGTCCAACAGGCCATTAGGTGTTTTAAAACAACGACATGCACCTGCTCCTTCGGGCATTCGGTGCTTTCAGCATTTGCTTACATTTTCAGGATTTTACAAATCTACTGGGAGACAGTGACGGAATTAGTTGCTGAATTAATTACATTTTCAGAAACTAAGCAGATTTTTCTCGTTTTAACATCACCGATGTTACCTTAGTCTGGTGTTATCCTCGCTCGAAGTCACACACATGCATTGTAGGATGCATGACAAATATTGGTTGCACCAAAAAAAAAAAAAGGAGCAGACTGGTGGTGATTGGGGGGGGGGGTGTTAAGCAAGAGAAAGAGAAAGAGAAAAACAGTTTAGTCTGTTCTATTCCGAAAAGGGGAGAAACGCAGCCTCAAATTACTTTGGCTGGGACATGAAAGTGAAACAGGGTGGCGGTTAAGAGACGATAGCACTTAAAATACAGCTGCGACCGCCAAGCCAATAAATGGAAAAAAGTAGGGAGCAGCACTTTTAACCTTTTAAACCAGCGTTTGTGTACTGCTACTGTTGCTTTGGCGCTGGGAGTGGCCCCGTCGCTGGCACCTCCCGTCTGGGCCCGGCCCATTATGGCCTCTTGGGGTTTCCAGCCTGTGGTGAGAAAGCGCGCTGGATGCCTTAAACCACTAAAGCTCTCATTATAGTCTAAATGCAGAGCGACACAACTCTTGCCAGCTCCAAGGTAGCAGCTCCAGTATTTAAGCGCATCGTTGTCTTAGCTCAAAACCGCCACTTTCCCGCTGCACATCCAGTCTGAAAAATATATAAATATATATAAAAACAGCCATTTTCAAAAGAACCACACCATGGAGTCCCTCAGCTATAGTTGCTGGCACTTCGTGTGCACGGAGACGAAGTTCAAAGGTGAATCGGCTAATGGGCGACAGGAAACCATAGCCTCTTCTTCCTGGCGCTGGATTCGGGGGAGGGTGGTGGGACGTCCCACGTCTCTGCGTCCCCTCTGAGAGGAAGCAGTCAAAAGCCACATTTTTACCCTCCGGTTCTGGCCGACGACACTATGAGTTCCAGCTGGTCCTCTCGGTGCCCCTGCCACGTCCCTGCTGCCGCTTCCTCGCTCGCATGCCGAAAAGCACGGGGGCCCCGCTGGAAACCAGAGGCAGATGTGCGCTCACGCGGCGCATCGCAGCTCATCGCGCTACAGGAAAGGCGATTTGGGGCGTCGGAGGGAGGGGACAATAGAGAATGACGAGCAGCAGATGGCGGTTTTTCCCGCTCGCATCCAGCGTGTATTTATCAGGAAAGCAGCGTGAGAGCGCGGTCGACTGTGACGGGGGGGGGAAACACGGTGGCCTGCATCGTAAAGGCTGTGCCAGAAAGTAGATTACATCTGGAAGCAGAGAGCTTTCAATAGCATCCGGCTGTCCAGGAGTCAAATACCTGGAGGACTCAAATCATCGCGATGCTCTACAATTTTGTCATCGCGTTAAAACTACGGAAAAGCGGAACAGCGGGAGCCAGGAGTTTATTTTTGGAATTGTTGGGCCCGAACGAACACAGCCTCCCGCTTCCGTTCCTCCAACGACCTTGTTGAAAAGGTCGCCGTCGCGATATTTGCTCTTATCCAAAAACCTGTTGATATCCAAGTCATTCATAAGGGCATCCCTTCTCCAGCTTTGCAAACCGTTGGCTAGTTGGTTTGTGTACAACGTAAAAAAAACAAAACATATTGAGACGCATATTCCAAATGAGCTGTACTCATGTCCAAAGAATGCTCCCAGAAACCCGAACTATATCGTCACATACCACATGTCTCAACATGAAGAAGGCCCAATTCAGAATATCCAAAACGGAGGACGATGCTGTTGTCACATTCAGAAATCGTCACATTCGCTACAATAGTGCAACATGTGTGTGCATGAACACGTATCACTGTAGGAACGTGCGTGTGTGCGTGTGTGTGTGTGTGTGAGAGAATGTTGCCGTTGAGTGGTCGAATGCCTAGAAAGGTATCTTCAGTTCTCCGGGCTCAAAACACACAATGCAGGTTTTTTTTGTCTGATCAGGAACTATTTCAATCTGGTGAATACAATTAGCTACCTGGCAGGATGGACAACCTGCCAAGATTCAGAGTGAAGAGCCAATAATGTAAATGCACGCGCGCACGCACACACACGCACACACACACACACACACACACACACACACACACACACACACACACACACACACACACACACACACACACACACACACACACAGTCACAGAGTCTCTCGTCTTGACAGAGTGATTTAAGGAGACATTGATTACTTTGCTATTACGGAGTTGAACTGGAGCAATCAGGGAACTGGGCTTGGGAAGCCTGGGGTTTGGCGCTACGGCAAGATCTGCGTTGTCATGCTTCGCTGCTTGCTCCCCCCTCCTCCTCCTCCTCCTCCTCCTCCTCCTCCTCCCTCCCACCCTTTAGAGCAGACTTAGAAGCAAATTAACTTAATTTATTATTTTTGGCCCCCTGGCAGCGGTTGCCACTTTTCGCACTCTTCAGGCAGAGCTGAGCGGGTGTTAGCTTTAGGGAATTAGCAACGGCGAGTTTGAGCAGTGATCGTGGTTGAGTCTTTGCTCAGGAACGTTGCCAAGCGACCCCCTCCCCCTCCCCCCGTCCCCTTTCCCCTGTATTTGAACCCATACCTGCTGAGGTCTGGCCACTACTGAGCACACAAGGTAACGCAAAACCCCTCAGGGCTCTGTTCAAACAGCAGCAGAGAGGACTTGAAGGCCCCATAAACCTCAGGCGGACCAAATCAAGCGCCCCCATTCAGCGAAGGCTCAGAGGAAGAAAAAAAAAAAAGTCGACAAGTGCAACGGTTGCAGGGGTCACTGCGGACAACTGGAGGCACAGGAACCTAAATATTTGTGTTCAACCCAGTTCCAGTGTAAAACTATATCCGTTACAACACCGCAGCAATTTCCCAACACGTTCCTGCAATGTTATTTCACAAAGTATAGAATTTGCAAGAAGGGGGAATTTGATCCCCGCTTCAAATTATACTCTTCCAGTCGCATGGTTGTCATCCATTGTCAGTTTCAACTTTCATAAATCTTTGGTGGAATATATGTTGTAAGAAACTCAAGACGGTGCGCCCGCGCCGGACAAAACTGCCCCTCATTATGGCCCGACAAAATATAAGCTGCCTCTAAAGTGGTCAGACACGATGTTCGCAGAGAAAGCAAACCCAAATAGATGCGGTGCGTCGATGTAAAGCCGAGGTCCGAGCATTTCTGTGCGGTCACCGAGTGGCGCCTGAACGGCCATCGCTGCGTACAAACGGGGGCCATTTTTTTTTTGGTGTGTGTGTGCAGCGTACCCCCCCCTCCCTTTGATCATCTTTCTTTCAAAATAAGAGTCTGCATACGTGCTTTGAAAAAGATGCCGCCGTGCAGTTTGGTGCAGACGTTCCGGAGGGCCGGATGCTGCTGGACCTGTGGATTCAGTACCAGCTCCTTTTTTAAAAACAAGAAAGACGACGCGCTGCAGTAAATTCTGCGACACGCAGCGTCGAGGGTTCTTGCGACGCAGCCCACCGGAACACACTCGACAACAACGCGGTGAACTTGATTAAACTCAAATGAGTATTCGCGGAATGTAAAACACCCCAAACCTCCCTCAGTCCACAGGCTGGCCTCCTCCTCGCTCACTGGTTCCTCCTCAGTCTGAGGTCACACCTCACCGGCTACTGGCTGCAAATATAAACAAAAACTCTCATCTCCGCGGCGCCAATATTATTATATTTAACCTCACATCCAGAAAATAAAAACACCTTCACAGTGAAGCGGCGTCCGGTCAGTCACAACTGGACTCGTTGGCTCAACTATCAAACCTTCATCCAAATAAACTGCATGAATAGAACAGCTGACGGTCAAGTTTGGATGAAACGTCAAATGGCGGCCCGCACAAACGCAGCTTTACGTTCGAGAGGCTTCCGATCGCTCGCGAAGAGCTGCCGGTCCCCTCCATCACAAAACAAAAACCCCAGGATCGTGAAAGGTCACGGAATAAAAAAAACTAAAACGTGAAACTTTAAAAAAGAAAAAAAATGAAACAAAATCACTGGCACATGACTCGACCCCCAAACTATTTGTCTTGCCTCACAAGCAGCGAATCCGAGCAGATTAAGCAAGAATTATAAAACTTCAAATAAACACTTGGCTCTGGGGAGTGTGTGTGTGTGTGTGTGTGTGTGTGTGTGTGTGTGTGTGTGGGGGGGGGGGGGGCTTCATATTTCAGTGACTTCCACTCGATCAAAGCTGGGAGGTTGATCCAAAGCCTCACCAGCTCCAGCCAAGTGCACTTGTCACGTTTTGGGGGCCCGAATGAAAACATGAGTCTTCTTCTTCTTCCATGATGAATACTTAAAACTCAATTCTGCTCTATAAGTCTTCATAAAGACTTATAAAAGAGCTACAAGCGAGTCAAAACCACAAAACATGCAACTTTACACACAGGCCGGTGTTGATGACGGGCTACATAGTCGCAGGCTACAGGCGGCGGGACGTAAAAACAACACATATTCCTCCAGTCACGCTAACTTTTAGGGTTCTTAAAAAGTGCACGCGGGTTTAGAACTCGCCATTGAGACGTTCGACTACTAGCAGCCCTGTGAAACGCGTTTCGCTTGCTCGGTAAACCAAAAAGAAAAAAAAGAAGAAAAAAAAGTTTGCAAACTTTTTTTCCTTTCTCTGAAGCGGTTGCTACTTTGTTGTGTTTTTTTTTTTTTTGGTTTGAACGCAAAACGTCTCGCTACATGCGCGTGTTTCTGGATTGAAGGTGAATTAAAGCGCAACGAGCGCACAAGTGTGAGCTTTCCAGACGTCAACAGAATAACCTGCGAGAGCATGTTTTCCCTGTGAATGAATTCCACAAGATAGGAGCCATCTTGTGACCGCGTATGCTTTGCACGCTTAGTACCATCCTCACACCGCCTGCACGCACGCACGCACGCACGCTCAAACACACACACACACACACACACACACACACACACACACACACACAATATACAACTCTTGTCAACCCCCCCTTTAGCCCCTGTGGAAAAAAAGTTTTAAGAAGGGCAGCTTGGTACAAGTACACCCCGCATCCCGGTAGTGTTGCTCGGGACTGCTGCTCGCCAAAATACCCCCCCCCCCTTCCACCTCCTCCCGTGTAGAAAAAAAAAAGTCTTTGCACGTACTTGAACGATCTCCCCCTCCGCGCTGATAGTGGCTCCTGCTTTGGAGAACCGTCCTTGCAAGCCAGTCGTGTAAGTCGTATAATCTCCATTGGGACTGGACTCGAACAGGACCACTTCCACGAAGGCGGTATCCTTGGCGAGAGCGGAACCGAGAGAAGCGGCAACCACCACGAAGATCACCAGGACCACCGAGTCGGGTGCGCGATCTGAGCCTCTCCGTGGTAAAATCATCATCTTGCCGGCTGGATCTGCGCCGATCGGGACATAATTTCACACGGATTCTAATTGATCGGGTGAAGGTAATCGTAGTCAGGTCGATGCGTCAAAAAAAAAAAAAAAAAAAAGAGGCGGAATTGTGCAATAAAAAAAAAAAAGCCGAGCCTGGGCTGAAGCGTGTTTATTTCACCACTGCGAGCCTTGTCAATTACATTGCCTGCAAACGCGCTCGCTCGCTCTCTCTCTCGTCCTCCCTCCCTCTCTCTCCCTCTTTCTTTCTCACCCCCCTCCTCCTCCTCCTCTACAAAGCGGATCTTCTTTGATCTCCAAACACGTGATTTTTTTTAGTTTTTTCTCTCTCTCTCTCTCTCTCTCTCTCTCTCTCTCTCTCTCTCTCTCTCTCTCTCTCTCTCTCTCTCCCAAAAGGGTTATATCCCCACCCACCAGTCTCTCTGACCCTCTCCGTTGCGCTCCCCGCTCTGAAGTGCCAGCATTCAGTTAAGGAGGCACCGCGGACTTCGCTGCTTTGCGTAGAGGAGGAGAAGGAGGAGGAGGAGGAGGAAGGTCTGAGGAAGAGGGGGAGTTATTGTTTGGAAGAACACATCTTTAAAGTTACGCGTTAAACTTTGAGTTGACTCGGTTTAGTTGGCTTGATTATGAAGCGGAGGACACATTTGCAGCCCCCCGGGAGGCGTTTTGTTTTTCTTCACAGAGTTTGAAACGCGTTTGGCTGCCGTGCCACCTTAAAATAAACACTACCCTCTTCAGGACGCTTCATGATTCAACCGGGCTAATTTTTCAATCGGATTCAGATTTGTTTACCGGCAGGTCACAATATATTTGACTTAAAAATAAAATAAATAAATAAACAAATAATGTATGTATGTATGTATGTATGTATGTATGTATGTATGTATGTATGTATGTATGTATATATATGTATATGTATGTATATATGTGTATATATGTATATAACGTATTTTATACGTGTAACGTATTTTATACATATATAATAAAGTATTTTACACATATACACATATATATATATATATATATAAAATACTTACATATAAATGTGTATGAATAAATACATTATTTTCCATATATACATTTTAATATAATCAACATAGGCTATACAATATTCCTTATGTGCCCATGCACTTAACGTACCCACTTGATGTTTTCACCCTCTCTCTTTAGCATCAGGTTCTTCATCTTTCTCCCAAATATTATACCTATAATTGTCATGATGTAACTCATTTGTCCCTGTTTTCAACAACAACGTATGCAATTATTATCTGCATCATCTTGCAATATCAATACAAGACAATAAGTTCTATATATCCATCTATCTACCCACCCACCCATCCATCCACATATATATATATATATATATATATATATATATATATATATATATATATATATATATATATATATATATATATATATACTGCTTTGATCGTCTTCATCTCTCTTCCAATTTGCTATTACGTCATGAGCTGTTGTATTGCACATGAATTAAAGACAATTCACCTGCACATATAATAGTGCACCAGTCTTTAGACCGATGGATCTCCAATTAACTGTTTCCTTTGATCTTCAAAAGCGGTTGTCGTCAAAAAAGAACCGTCCTGACGAGCTAATCATAGATAATTTCAGGCATTTAACGAACCTCTAATTGTTCAGATGTAATTTGACATAATTTCTATCTGCAGAAAGCCAAATTAGTGTCTGAATGGAAAAAAAATAATTATATAATAGCGAGCGACTTTATGATTCATCGTACATTTATCGATCAACATCAGTTTCTCGCTCGACTCTTTTCAAATCTGCGGGCACATCCTGCGTTTCTCGTTCCAACTGTTGCTGTTATTTACTGCAGAAGAAGACAATTATTTCTCAGTCCGTCTCTGTTCAGCATAAAGAGTCTATTGTGAAAGTTCCACGCTGACCAGTTCCTGAAGAACATCTTCTGCCTGGTGCCTTTTCTTTCAGTGTGTCAGACTGTTCATTATGTGTCATTATGTCTGTTCATCATGTGCAAATAAGCTCACTGAGTCTTGAAAGGACACTGAAAGAATAGATACACACGCACACACGCACACACGCACAAACACACACACACGCTATCTTTTCACTCATACAATGGAAGATGATTTGAATCTTTGTGCGACGGAACAATTCATGAAAAGAGCTCATAGTGCCATGCAAGTGATGGTGATACTGTACAAGCATTGTTCTGTCTCTTATGTAGGTTACAAGACTTTAAGGTGGCAGTATAATCTCTCAGTTTAATCTGAAAGTGGGCGCCCCCCCCCGCATGATTTTACAAAAGAATAACGCATGAAATTGAATAATACAACGAGAATAAGGCCTGTTTCCAATAATTCTGCAGGCCGTGTGCTTATGAAAACCAACTGTGAGGACTTTTTAGGTCAAGAATGCAGCCGCCTCTGGAAGAAAGTGCGATGGTCAACATGTGTTCGGACTCAAAGAAAGAAAGAAAAAAAGGGGGGGGGGGGGTAGAAAACAATTCAAAGCCAAAACTTAAGAAGTTCTTCAGCGCCTCCAGCGTGACAATAATTTACAGATCACATTGGACGTCACTCTGTTTTATGAATCCTGATCCACGCCACATGTCCCGTATCTGTCCTGTGACAATCAACACTTTGTTTCTGTCTCCATCGCACGCGCCTGAAACACAGATACATCACGCCTCGTGAATGAATAGATACAGGAACGATGGCGCTTTAAAGGCACAATGCCTGCGAGCTTAATGATGACATTAAATGAGATTTGCAGCTTGCTAATGGACCACAAAATGCATTAAGGCAACAAGTTGTGGCGATCCAATTACTCGCAGAGGCTCTTGTTCCTCTTTTACAGCAAGTCTGCCCTCTGCTGGTTTCTTTTTTTCTCCTCCATTAAAGATTTTAAAAGGGGCAACTCCACTTTCGTGGTTTCCTTGAACTTCACATGGCTTGCTTCCCAGATCATTTAAAGGGAGCATGGTGACTGTTTGGAGACCATTCGTCCCTTTAAAGGAGATGTATCATACTAATTTTCAGGGTTGTATTTGTATTTTTAGTTTCTATTTGACCATGTTTACATTCTTTAATGTTCAAAATACTCTTTATTTTCCTCATACTGTCTGTCTGAAGGTACATGTCCTCACCTTCTGTCTGAAATGCGCCGTTGTAGTGCTTCTCAACGGAGCTTTCATACTTCGTTACTTCCTGCCAGCTGCTGTCGTTCACATACTGCAATTGGAAATAAACCGGGACACATTTCTAATGTTTATACATTTAAACCGTCTAAATATTGTATAGTTGTGATGTAACAACCGCACGGATGTCCTGGCGGCTTGGTTAAAGGCAAAGTTTCTGAATACGGACTGTGTTTTTCTCCGTGGACTGAGCTTTTCGATAAGCTTCACGAATATTCGAGACCTGCTTTATAATAAAAAAAGACATGAAAATATCACTTTTTACAATATAGGATCTTTAAAGTTGTTCGATATATAGAGATATATTATGATTTATACAAACCCATACATACAAATTCACTCAGTAACGTTAGCACTGATTCACTCAGTAACGTTAGCGCCGATTCACTCAGTAACGTTAGCGCCGATTCACTCAGTAACGTTAGCGCCGATTCACTCAGTAACGTTAGCGCCGATTCACTCAGTAACGTTAGCGCCGATTCACTCAGTAACGTTAGCGCCGATTCACTCAGTAACGGTAGCGCCGATTCACTCAGTAACTGTAGCGCCGATTCACTCAGTAACGTTAGCGCTGATTTTTCCTGAAGAGAAAATGAAACGCGAATTCAAAAGCGGTGCCCAAAAGCGGCATTCAAGACAGAAATTTGCTGAATTGAATGCCAAACTTCCAAAACTAACAATGATTCTCAGGGTTATTCTGCGGGGGGGGCCTCACGTGTTTGGATTTATATTATATGCCCCCCCCCTCCATATGTGTTTTTCATTGGATAGCAGCTGTGGATCCTCTCCTGACGCTCCAGTCTCTCTCTACACCAGTGTCTAAACTCAGTCCAGCCTGAGAAGAATCAGCTGTCCACTTGTTTAGGCTGAGAGGGTGCTGAGGGTGAGAATGACTTTGAGAGATGATGGCTGGCTCTGGATGTCTGTTTTTTTTTTTTTTTTGTTGAGCTCGTAAAAGTTCAGTTCATTGGCTAATTTACGAGGTTTCGTGATTGTGGTATTAAAAAGCTGCACGACTCCTCTGTTGTGTTCTCTCTCTTTTTTTTATCTCTTCTCGTTCAGTTTAATTCTTCTACTCAGACTCTCTCCAAACAGCTAAAGCAAACAGTCGTATAATCTATTGGTTAATCATCATCAAAGAAACAAAAAGCAATTGTTTACAATGTAGGTAATGTTTGAGTCTCAATGACGAACATTAATTATGATAACTTGTCTCATTATGTGATAGTGTACAGAGGTTTTTTGGTTTTGTACTGAGTCGGACAGAATAAACAATTTGAAGATGTCACCTTGGCTATTTTGTAAAAAAATAAATAAATGTTGAACCAAAAGATAATAACTCTCAAATTAAATGATAATAAAAAAAATAATCTTTCTCAATTTATTTGTAACATAATGGAAATTTAACTCAATTTCCCTGTAGATTTTAGGAGATGAATGAATCTTACGTGCGGCAGTATATCAATCAGATAATCTAATTTAAGAGGCTTTGGGTTTTCAACTGGATAAAAGCATATAAATAGTAGAATGTAATATGTGCCTCGATGGCGCCCGTGTTCTGCATGCGTATCTGTTGTGTCGTTTACGGTCCTCACGTGTCCGTCCACATTACCCCCGAGCTACTTCACTCTTTTACAGATTTCCATACATCACCATGAGATGATACTTATTGCTTGTGCGAACCCCCCTCCCAGCCTGTCATTGAGAATAAAAATCTGTCCTTAATTGACTTGCCTGGATAAATGAATAAATATGGAATAAACGCATGATCACGGGTTACTAATAATACCCAATGGGAACATTTGAACGTGTTTGATTAGTCCGTCAGCGCAGCACTACGCGTACCAAGCGGGCTCCCAGCCTCTGTGAATTGTCCCTTTGTTGGCGCGGTGCTGACGTTATGTTCTAATGAAGAAAGGAGATGATGAGGAGGGGGGAGCCTTTACATTCATGGCTCCCAGAAGAGCGCATCACTGCAGCATATTATTACATAAAGCAATTAGGGGGCCCCGCAGCCCCCCGATTGTGGGGAGATGCTTTCCCCATGATGACACAGAACGGTGATGACTATTGACTCCAGCCGGCTCAGAGTATGTTGCATGTTTGCGATGATGTCATTGCACAAACCCCAGTGGGAAACTCTCTCATGGAATGAATTATAAGTTGAGAGGACAGAGGGGGGAAAATACCAGCACTGAGGGAGGGATGGTGGAGAGTTTTTTGACGATAATAATAATAATAAAAAAAAGGTTATTTATGGAGTCCCTTCCTAAACCAATGAGCTTTCATAAAGATGTGAAGTTAAAGCAGCTATAATCAATGTTTTTTTATCATAACAATGTACTGTAAAGCAATGTGAAAGTGGTAGCTTTTAAGAGGATTATAACCCAAATCTGTAGATCACCTCTGCGAGTGTCAGCTGCTTGTTTAGCCGTCGGTGCCACGACTTTTCGGCTACATCTACACGACTACGTTTCAGTTTTAAAACGCATAACTCTTGATGCCTAGGGTCCACACTACCCGGGTGTTTTAGAACCCCTAAAACAGAGACGTTGGAAAACACTGCAGAAGCTGGTTTCGTTTGAAAACCCTGAGGTTGCGTTTCAGTCTCTCTACGCGCAGAAACTGAGACCTTCGAAAACGATGAAGCGGACACCGGAAACGTAGCAGTGTGGATGGAGCCTTAGGATGCAGTTTGAATTCATTCTCACTGCTCTCATTGCATTGTTTTCAGTGGCAGCATGGCAACTGTTTTCAGCAAAAATGTCACTGTACATTACCTGTCCTGAAGCACCAGATATTCCCCCCCAGGAGTTGGTAGAGACCAAACACAGAGCTAGAAGAATGAACGTTGGACTTACATTCGACAGGTAGCATGAAGCACGACTCTCCAAACTAGAAGAGCACTCGGAGAGCGCAGACCTCGGCCGAGGCCAATCCGCTCCAAAATGAAATGGGTTCCTCCTCGGACCGTGCTTCACCCTTCACCGAGTTTCACGGCCATCGGGCTGTAGTTCTTCCACAATCCTGCTGACAAACAAACAAGCCACCAAACCAAAAAACCAAAAAACATAACATAACCTCCCTTTGTAAATAAGCAACTACTTGCAGAACAAGTTCGCCATATCAACTTGGTAATAATACATCAATGTGTTGTTTACAACTTGTCTTTGCTGCCAATAACTAGTGAATGCACGTTTAACATGAGACTATGTAGCTTTTAGAAATGAAAAGTGGAACTCATGATCAATAAAATGCAACCTTGCTCTATTCAATGCACCCAAAGGCATTTGCTACTACGCGGCCTTACTTGGTTTAATATGACCGGTAGCATATAGTGGCTAATGCTAGCAAATATAAAGCAAAACTTTATAACTTTTGAAAGAAGAAACAACAGTTAACAAGAAAAAAAAAGTTGAATTATAAGCAATGAAACACACCCTGGCTAATTTCAATACATACACATGTTCTGCTGCTGGATAGCCATTCTCGATCTGCTATTACCGGTATCCCGAAAACTTTAGCTGTCAGTTCACTGAGAACTCTCCTTGCTACTGTTACATTGCGTAAAACATCCCATTATTGCCATTTATGGCCACAGTGGTCATAATACAGTGAAAGTTACATACGTTTGCTTTAAATGAGAACAATATATAGAAATCAAAGACTACGGATTAAAGAGGAGACGTACAAAATATCCTCAGGGATAAAACAAATGGGTAAAAATGAACTTCATACTCGAGCTGTCAGGTGGACGTGTGCTTAGAGAAGTTGTTTCTTGTGAGGACCCTTTTTCCAAGTGAAGAAGCAGAACCGGGCTCAACCAACAGTTTGATGAAGACCATAAGATGCAGTTAAAGCTCTGGAAAAAAAAGCTTGTGAGTGGACATTGAGTGATTTGTTTTTGTATTCATTTTTGATCATATTTATGACACACCAAAACTATAAAATCACACCCTCATGTAGCAGGAACAATGTCAAAAAAACCAAATTCTGACATTTGTATCACTATCGTGAAAAAGACATCATCAGGCCAGACTATCTTAAGATAACATACAGGAAACACAAACATCTTTTCTGTATCAGTAAAGTAACTTCAGCGGTATTTTATAAAAGTGATTTTATCTGAGCAAAGTTTTGGTCAGAAAATTATAATTACAGTATCAACTTTACAGTGGACAAGCGACAGCATCAATCACCCTACATTTAAAAAAAAGTGTTCTCCAATTCTCAAACAGCTCCTAACTAAATGTTACAGGCTTTGAAGTCCTAACTATTCAGGGGCTGGGCCCTTCTCTGGTCGGACCGCCCCCCCTCGGATCTAGCTCGAGGGTGAAAGTCGACTTTGAAGTGCAGACTAGACCAGGGGGAGGTATTTCAATAGGCCTCTAGTTCGGTGGAGGGCTAAAGTTGCAGCCTGTAAAGGGGGGGGTGAAAATGAGAGAGGGTAAAGGAGCGAGGGAGAGAAAGAGAAGAGTCTTTTGAAATGAGGCACCTGTACGTTTGAGGCTTGCAAGAACAGGTATGTTCCCAGGAGTTAGGGGCTTTGGAGAATTCAAAGTCATTTCAGTCAGCTCCAACACTCATAATCTGTTCTGAGAAGGATGGGGGGGGGGGGGGGGGATATATGATGTTGATACACTCACACAGGCGTGAACATGTTCTCAAAGGACTGGATGGATGGACGGATGGAATCTGCGCTCACACTCACATGCTAACACACGGCAACGAGACCAAAAAAAAAACCCAACCAAAACAGAGTGATTTAGACAAACGAGGTGTCTAACTTTCCTTCCAATAGTGAAATAAATCTCCTCCAGGAGCTGAAAACGTTTATTCTACTGAGCTGTGAGCAATGCAGAAACAATATTTAGGTCATATTTATTCTGAAAAAAAACAAAAAACACATTTTATGAAAGAGAAAGAGAGAAGAAAACCCCCAACAAGTTAGTGGCTGATGTCCTCATCAACGATCAAAGAGCGAGGAGGGTTTGCCTTGTGGCGACATGACGGGAAAGTGGATGAGGAAACAAGACTGGAAACAGGAGATGGATGACGATCCCTCAGGACAGTGTGTGTGTGTGTGTGTGTGACATGGACAACAGCGAGTCTGTTTGGTAACTTTTTCCATTTAACAATCTCAGATCTTGTTCTAAACATCAATTTGTATCATGAAGAGATAATTACTGTTTTGTGTGGTCACTGGCAGGAAATATTGATACGCCGTGAGAAAAAGGGAATACTTTGACATTTAGAGGAATACCGCTTTCTTACAAAGAGCATCTGTCCTTTAACTCCTCCGGCGAGCTCATAGACTTTGTTTAGAATATGGACGCAGTCTCCGTGACGTCACCCGTAGGTTTCTGAAGAGCTGTTGTGAAGCTCAAATTGGGCGACTCCGAACGTCGCAGTGGTGACGCATCCTGACTCATCAAAAAATGTGCAAAGAGACGATTAGCTAGCAACCTTAGATGACACTCACCTGTCAACGCAGCCACGCCCTTAATTATGCCTTATTTGAAGCCTCTATGTAATTTAAACAGGTGAGTTATATAAAACATTCACTCCCTTACAGTTGTCATTAACTATAGAGACCAACATAGTTTTTTGCACCAGGCTGTAAACATGTTTATTTCTGCTGTAGAGTTGGGCATTTTAACACGGGGGTCTATGGAGAATGACCAGGCGGCAACTTCAGGTTCTGGAAAGTGAAACCAATGCTGAAGTACCTAAAACGTGCATTCTCTATAATGGCCAGCAGGGGGCGACTCTTCTGGTTGCAAAAGAAGTCCGACTGTGGAGAAAACTATGAAAAAATGACCCTACTTCTCACTCAGTAAACATTGTAAATACGTAATATAAATTATTGAATACAGCATGATGTTCATTTAGTGAAGTGTGGTTCATTTAGTGTAAAATAGACCATAAAGCAGAGCATGCTTTAGGGCGGGGCTACCTTGTGATTGACAGGTTGCTACAGCTACTAGAGCCGAATACAGCGTCTCTACGTCAGTCCTCCGCTGTCCTAATATTGTCACTTCCGTCCACCGGTTGCAAAATCCAAGATGGCGATGGCCAAAATGCCGACCTCGAGGCTTCAGAACTGCAGTGCACAAACCAATGGGTCTTCAATAAGAGGCTGGTATCAATCTCATCTGTTAGCTATTATAACTTTTTACGGTAATAATATGTCTGTTTACAGCTTGTTGTGCTGCCCCCAAGTGGCCTAAAAAAAAGAATGAATGCAGCTTCTAACTTCAACTTATTACTACTTTTTGTACATAAGTAACTCAGTAACTAAAATATACTTTCTACTCAGTTCTATTAAATTACTGTAATACAAGAATTAAACGTTTGTTAAACAACTTGTTTGTTTCTTAATTTATCTCTTTAATGTACTTAAAAAATGACTACTTAAAAGTATTTATTAATACTTCTAATTTACATACAACAATTTGACTTTATCAATGTATCTTGCTTTTATAAAAGCTGTTCTTCCTTGTGATTGGAAAATGTACTTTGACACGTGTAATGCTGATATAATATCTGAACAAAAAGGTCTTGTTTTCCAAGTAAATAAATGCATAATAATAAATCCCCATAATTAACAGGAAGGGAGCAGAACTGACAAACATAAAGTTGCTTTTCAACATAAATACATGTCAGAATTCTATATAGATTTATGAAGGAACCCCATTAGGTTTCATCGCTTGCTGCCAAAAGTTCCCAGACGTTCTCTCACTAACTGTCCTGTCGTTTCAGTCTTTCTAACACTTTCTACCTTTCTCGTCTTCATTCATCTCCTCTATTTCCTTGCCTCCGTCTCTCCTCGCTAACTCCCCGGCGTCCCATTCGATTGCTCCCTTATTGCTTCAGACCGCAGGCTCAGATCATCACTCTGAGGAGGAAAACAATGCGTCAGCGCGCACAAATCCCCAAACATCCAAATCCCCAAATGAAAAGCCGTTCTGCACATCACTCATGCTGGTCTCAAAGAAGGGATCTTCGGTTTGCGTGAGAGGACATGCTGACACAGTGCAACCCTTTTTGCCACATGTGCCACCCAGTGGTTGGGTGGCAGTAGAGATGTAAAGGGGGGGGGGGGGGGGGGGGGGGGGGGGGGGGGGGTTCAGAAATGGGGGGAGAGAAACGTGGTTCACCACCACTGAAAACGGATCGTCTTGCCTCCTGGGTCTCTTTGATGTCTGTGAGACTTATTTTGTTTTCTGCTGATTTTGTGGTAATGGCTGCACACACACACACACACACACACACACACACACACACACACACACACACACACACACACACACACACACACAAACAGTTGAATGAGACATCAAAGGGACTTAGCCGGTGGACACAAATTCAATTTCCCTTGAGAATCAGATCTTTGTATGGAGCACCAGCTCACTGAATTACTGCTTTACTGTATTCAGTTCAATTAGTTCACTAGATTCTTAACTCACCAGCTCTGAAATACTGCAAGACTTTGTTTTCACTCTGATGTCCTTCAACAGCAACACAGTTACGAATGAAAGTTCATCCTTGATCTTGGAAAACAGCCGTCGACAAAATAATCTCACCACTTATCCATTTCGGTGGCTGTTCTGGTGCTTTTGATCGTATTACATGATCTTCTTCAACAGCTGGACGCGCAAATTCCTTGTGGTGAGTTTATTTTGTCAGCAGCTATGACACCGTGTCATTGAGCACAGCTTTGTGCGTCACAAAAATATCAACTCCCCACCAATGTCTTGCCTTATTACAGAAAGCTTCTATTGTTGTACGTGGAGAAGGTGTTCTTCGGTTCACCACAGGGAGGCAGAAATGAGCAGTTGGTCATTTCAGGTCTTTTCTGGTGATTCAGACTGTCGCCTTAGAAATATGCTCAAGAAGGAATTATAAATATATTTTCATTGGTGCAATTTACTATATAATCTCTTAAAGAGGCAAACCATCTCCATCATGGTTTTATTGTCAATGACAGAGTTAACACAAAGATATACTTACTCTACATACATATATATATATATATATATATATATATGTACAGATATACAGTGATGATTGCTGAGTAATATATCTGCTGAGACTTCATATAACTGCATTAGGGCCCGTCATGATGGTGTCCACGATGTGAACAATCTGCACAATTTTCATGAAGAAATAAGCGTAAGAAGAAGTTGCATACTAAAAGAAAACACCAAACAAAGCAACCAAAGAGATGTGGACAATGTGGGAGCTGAGAGAGAGTGAGGCGGACTGAACCGACCGGCTTTGAAGGCTTGCAAAGTTCAGCAGGCCAGGCAGAGCGGAGACACAGGAGGGGTCCTCGCAATGCCAAATCATATTCCAACTTCAAAATGTGTTTTCCTCTTTTTTTTTTGAAGGATTTGGTTGTTTGTGAATAGAAATCATTTATATTTGAATGTGTATTAAATCCTTTTCCTGTAGCTAAACTCAAAAGGTGCTTTGTTCTTGTTGTTGTTTTTGTGTAATTTGCAGTTTCAAACACAAGAGGGCAGTAGCACACATGACTTCTACGCGGTGCAGCACATGCCAGACTGTAAACAGTCAAAAGCCCGAGTGGAAGAAGTGAAAACTGTAACATCGAGTGTTATGAACACTCTTTGTTGCAGGATGCATCCACCGCACACACATCTGAGTCCGACTCACACAAGAGGAAGAGGAAAAGGAAGTGACACGTCACAAACGCGGACGCGGGTACCGCGATGAACGGGAGATTAACGTGGGTTTCATCATTTTGAGGGACCGGACGTCTTCATTGTTGCCTCTGTGTTGCATCAGATCAATGTTGCATCATAACGCAGCCGATGAAATCGGTCCAAGCGAAGACCAAATCATGCATGTCACCGTTAAATACACACGCACGATGATTGCTGGACCCCCCCCCCTCCCCCCGTAGATTTGTAATCTATCTTCTTTTGCATGAGCATATTTTTCACTGTCACCTTAATGAACAGTCAGTGTGTCCTATGTGTGTATGTGCATGTAGAATAGACTCGCACTATTTAGGGCAATTTACACCGACGCACTTCTAAGCATCAACAGGTGCTGCACAGTCTTGCCTTCCTGCGTCTGAACAGTGCAGCGTCGTCGCTGGCAGAACACTGTTGTTGTTGTTGTTGTTGTTGTTGTTGTTGTTGTTGTTCGTCTACCAGTACAGCGAGAGCAGAGTAAATGTGGCCCGTCGAACAAAACAGAGCGCCGTGTCAGCTCTCTGTGCCAACAAAGCACGGCTTATCCGGGGGCGAACAAAGTGCCTGCAGAGACCCTGAGACAATTACGGAGAGGGACGGACAACAAGCGCTGCTCCACTGATTGCATTTAGGTCAAATTATACCGAAAGATGTATTTTGGCTTCGATTGTTTCCCATTTGGTGCAGAAACTGTGTGCTGGATGGATTCATTAAAACAAACATGTGTGATCATAGAGGGGGGGGGGGGGTTTTCTCTGACCCAAGAGCAGGAGACATTTTACTGCCCGCATACAAAATGCGTATGCAAAGTGGTGGATACCTTATCAGTAGAGCGGACATGGCGCACGTCCATTCGCACACTCCGGATAGCGAGACAAGTGGTTGTCGGTCTAACTGGCGTGGAGATATCGAAGGCGCTGAATGAGGCGTGCTTCAAGCTGGGAATGACACTGCAGCGTGTCAACGGCGCTGCAAAGGAGATGCAACGTGCAAAATTGGAAATGATGGCGTACAAATAACGCGTCGACGTGTAAACGACCGGAGGGGGGGGGGGGGGGGGGGGGGGAATGCACGTTTCATCATTTTTGATGCTAAGAAATAAACCCTGAGAGTGACAGAGCAAGTGATGCTGTAGAGGTGGAAGGCGTGATGAAGGCTCAAGGCCCAACCAACACCCCCAGTGGATCGTGGGTAGGGGGGGGGGGGGGGTGACATGGAGGAGGAGGAATAGGCAAACACATTGAAACTACACCCCCCCCCCGCAGCTGGATGTTGTCCCAGGGTGTGATGGGACAACATCACACCCGCTCACCCCCCCCCCCCTATTGTCCGGACCGCCTTTGCCCTATAACACCATGGTTTACGCCTGAGACCGCCCCGCTGAGCACACACAGGCGTTACTGCAGAAACCGAGGCTTTCCTGGGAAAAAGCAAACAATAAACAAACAAAAATGAGTATTTTTGTGCTTAATGACAATGTGAGTGCTGTAGCCGGTACAAATAATACTGTTTTAATCAAGATTATAGATTATAGAAAAATATGCGTTGGCGTGAAGTGTAGGATACACAGTTTTCAAGCCCAAAAAAAATATAGATTGTCAATGCTTAGAATTATAAATCCTCTATTAAAAATAATACAATTCTAATCGGTCCCTAAGCTGCTTTTATATATCTGTTGAATATCAGCCGTTCGGTGGTGACGTAATTCATGAAACAACTTTGAGTGTCACTATCAGAATTGTGATTGGACAGGTAATAATCATGCTCACAGTACAAAACACGTGGGACAAACATATAACAGATGCAGACGAATGACGGAACACAATGTACTGAGACAGAAGAATAGTTGGCACAATTTGAATAGCATAGGGTGCAGTTGTTATTCATCTGGAAGGCCTGGTCATATCTTACATCACAGCTATGTCCCCATCTGGAAGAAATAAGTGTGATTCACACGCCCTGAGAAGTTATTTTTTTTATGCTTGTGGGATTGGTCCATTTGAATTGTGGTTTCGAGGATCCACCCGCTTTAATCACAGGCTCCAAGTTTGAGCTCAAGGGAGGATCCCCATTTCTGCATATATATGTGTGTGTGTGTGTGTGTGTGTGTGTGTTTTAGCACAGTTGGTCTTACTGGTTGAGCAGCCAGGGCGGACTACACATCGGTTTAGCTGTGCACACAATCCCTCTGAGAGCCTCCAAGGAAGATGAGATGATCCAGGATGTGTAACCAATGATTTAATGCCGACACTGCAAATAACGTTAATCTGCTTGTCTCCTGTTACAAAATATAATTACTCTGATAACGCAGCAAATATTCAATATTACATACTCATACACTTCTATTTAGGAACTCATGCTAACATACCAAATTGCCATTGGCTCTATAAAAAAAGGCAAAGCTATTCTTTTGGTAAAAGACACAATTATGCTTATTCTACTAAACTACAAATATATATTTATATATATATAAAATATGTAACTATTTATATACATTTCTGGCAGAGTTGGATAAGAACATTCACTGCTTGTTAAATATGAAGCTACAGCCAGTTAGCTTAGCTCAGCATAAAGACTGTAAACAGAGTGAAACAGCTAGCTTGGCTCCGTTGTTTAACCCGTACAATAACCAAAAGTCAAAATAATCATTAGCCATTTTACGGCTGGTTAAGTGTCTGACTATTTCTTGGCTTTAAACAAACGAGATACAACGTGTTAGTGATCTTTAGAGGTTCTGGTCAGCAGATTTTGTTACCAAAAGGACAGAGCCAGGCTAGCTGTTTCCCCCTGTCTTCAGGCTTTGTGCTAAGCTACGCTAACCGCCTGCCAGCTGTGGCTTCTTTAAGGGACACAAGAACTGTGTTTCTGTGTATGAAGTCATTTTGGTGAAGATCTCTCTGATTTGTAACGGTTGTTTTTTTTTTTTTAAATGAATAAAAGGTTTCAAGATGCTCAAGGGTTCTCCTCAAGGCAAAAACCTTTTTTTTCGCAGCGTGTGTAGTTCAAGGTCTCGCTCAAGTATTCTCCAAATGCACTCTACATTCTTTTGAACCAGTCAGACAGCAAGGACCTTTAAAAGTCTGAGAGCGTCTTGAGTCTCCTTGTCTCACGCTGTATCAATGAGTGGTAATTGTTTGTGCTAACGTTGTGGGGTTTCACCTGTTTAAGCACATCATGTATTAAGAGGATTTCCATTAAGTACTCAGAGTCTTAGTTAGCGGTTACAACGCTCTCTTCTATAAGTCAACACACTGGTATGAGTCCATTGGCAGTGGTGGAATGTAACTAAGTACATTAAGTACAATTTTAAGGTATATATATATATATATATATATATATATATATATATATATATATATATATATATTCGCTGATGGTCTCGTTTACTTATGTTGATCATGAGCAGACATCATTATTAAATTGGAACTGTTTCATAACAAAAAAAGTTCCTCATGATAACTTTAAAGTACTGTTTCTGTGTTCGTGCTTCACTGATAACGCTCCAGTAATGTAATTAAATAACACTCACAGGGCCCATTCAGACACACAAATCGTATCGTTTTGCTACTTTGAGTACATTTTGCTGAAATACTTTTTTATACTTTTACTTACTTAAAGGTCTAGTGCGTCGGCTCCGGAGACATCTAGCCAGCGTGTCGTTTGTCCATTCTGGGCTCCTGTAGAAACACGGTGGCCGGCTCCTTGAAGAGAACCCGCTGCGTGTGCGGATATGAACGGCTCATTATAAGGTAACAAAAACACAATCTGTATTGTCAGGTGATTGTACACTAAAGAAAACATACGTGATAATATTCTATCCTAATTCTGCCAATAGATAGAAGAAATTATTCTTTTAAGTGAAATATTATTACATTACATTACGGTCATTTAGCAGACGCTTTTATCCAAAGCGACTTACAATTCAGTATCTATCTACCGTAGACGCAGCTACGGGAGACATTTTGGGGTTAAGTGTCTTGCTCAAGGACACATTGACACGAGACTAGCGGAGCGAACCGCTGACCCTCTGATTGAAAGGCGGCCCTGCTCTCCACTTAGCCACGGTCACCCGTATTAAAGTATTTGTATAGTGTGATGTCACTGCTCGTATTTAGTTAAATGATTTGAATATTTTTTGAGACCTTTTACTGTAAACTATGTGGACTCAACACATGATTTGCATTTTAAACGTTCAGCATTTTCAGAACAAAAGAAAATAGGTTGAACAGTTGGGTGACAGATGCCCACCGGCTCCGTACAGAATGTAGTACTTAAGTACGACACACAGAAAAGTTAAAATCCCTCTGGCTGCTGTGCAGAAAGGTCTGAACACTCTTCAGTTGTCACACCTCTATCCCACTCAGGGTTTAACATAACTTTGAGAGCTGCACACATTTGGGAGGTCACTTCACTGATGGTAAATGTGACACTTGTCTCATGCATCATGGGGGGGAATCCCCCTCCCTCAACCGACTTTCCAGGTCAGAAATAACTAACTGCGTTTCATCCTGTGGCAAAGAGGGAAGTGTTTTCTATCGACCATCTTTGTCTGATCGCTCTCTCTCTCTCTCTCTCTCTCTCTCTCTCTCTCTCTCTCGAGTGACATAAAGAAACTTGAAAAATAGGAAACGTTCACGAGGAAGTTTAAAGGCACATTTAATTCATTATTTGCTTTTAAGCATGTGACAAGTCAGTGTAAACAATCATTCGTGTGGCCGCAGGAGTTTTACCTTTTTTGGGCTATTGCTGCAAATAAAAGACGTCCTGTATTCAAATCCTGGTTTTTTTTCTTCCTAATACTACACAACACTGTGACACACACACACACACACACACCATCATAAAGTGCTGCTCTCGCAACTCTTAGATGTTGATTCTGTCGTGACGGTGAAGCTCTACAAACAGGCCAGTGTTTGCTCTGGCTCATGTCGCTACTCCTGCAGAGGTGAGAGACGACGGGGCCAAAGGGCCGAAAGCCGTAAACAGTAACGGTGGCCAGAGGAAAATGTGAATCCCTGTTTGAGGACAAATAGGAGTTCCAGAAAGAGAGAGTACTTGTGAGCTTGCTTAATGTGTCTTTTGACAGTTTTATGACTGAGGCTCGGGGGGGGGGCGTCATCTCTATCTGAAACGATAGATAAATACTTGTAGACAAAATGCTTAAAGCCACCTGACGAGTTTTATTGCGGTGGCATACTCATAGTAGTAGTAGCAGTAGTAGTAGTAGTAGTAGTAGTAGTGCAAAGTCTTGTTATCAAAGTCGTAAACGAAGCTCTATTGCATCAATTCATATCATTCACCACACGGCTCTCCATTCAATAGACAAAGTGAACTGAACAACTGAACCGCTTGCGTTAAAAGTTGAGCAACACCGTGGGTTGTTGCTCTCACCGCATCCATGTGTTTTGTTGTGCTCTAGGATAAAGATGTTTTATTCTTTATGGCTCAAGCTAACCACAGTTTCACACCTTTGAGGCCTGCTTCATGTGAAGTTCAATATGATCAAAATCTGAACTGGAAACTGGAACCCTGGAAATAGAAACGTCTTTATTTTTGTTCTGTCGTAAATGTAGCAAGTTGTTATTTGGTTTTATCACGCTGTAACAAATAAAAATGTGATTTTCTTTTTTTTTAATCACATGTGTATAAATGAATGATCCACAGGGGGAAAAAAAGAGTGCAAACGTTGAACAATAATCTATGGTGCGGTCACATGATCCCTGCTTTATTTATTAAATCCTGCAATATGCTGATGATAAAATAATAATGCTGTTGAAATCATTTTGTAAAAAAAAAAAATGGTAAACCTTCTTCAGTGGAGGAAAAAAAAAAATGAAAGGAATCATTTCACAGACAAGAAACTGACAAACACATCACTCCAACAAGTCCTGTACAGGAACTATAAAACAAGCCCTTCGGGGAAAAGCCATCAGAGTGGTAAAGCTTGTTTAGCGTGTAATTAAAGTCCTTCAAAGGAAAGAATGAGGAAATGCTAACGTGCAAGACAAAGAGCAAGGAGCATCAGACGTCTCAATGAGGCCAGCAATGTGTGTCCTGTTAGGCTATGGTGGCATTTATGTTCTTAGCTCCAGCTGATTTAAAATATGAAACGTCAATGTGATATTCTTTTATCTTAAAACAACCATAAAGTGCTGTTTGTGATTACAGGACAGAGGTTGCAAATATCATATACGGATGAAATGAGACCGACATGGTGGTTCCAGGACAAATCAATGTCACAGCTCCACGATCAGTACAGAGAAAGTACTCTAGCTTTAAAGTGCATGTGATGAAGTCTGTGTGGCTAAAATCTGATGCAACTCCTGGAAACAAGGACCAGAGAATAAACTGAAATTCCAGTTTACTCCATCAAACAGTCAAGTCGGGCTCACAGGTCCCGTGCCGATATAAAATATAATAAAATATAATAAAATATAATAAAATAATAAAAATGATGTGTTGAAACAGAAATTGACTCCTAGTCTTGACAAGAAATAACACTTCCAAGAAACTATGGGGTCATTTAGACAGAAACTTCAAATGCTAATTTCATCAGCACGGCGACCAATCAAAGGGCGTAAACAAGTTGCGTCATAGCCGCCGGTAGCCAATCAGCGGTCACCACGACAGTAGAAAATGATCGCAGGCGCAGTCCATCTTGTCTAACAGTTGAGAATTACCAGCGATCGGGTTTAACCAGAGAAACCCTTCAGGTTTCTTCTGATACTAATAAAGGATACCCGAGTATTAATTCAGACGCCGCCAAGGAAGGATAATACAACAACAATGGTGGTGGTAACAGCCGGGACCGCGGGGCCCCATAAAGTGCTCCTGATATCCGGGAAACAGACGGTCTACAACCGGCCCATCTCCGTCGTCTTACCGTCGTCCAGCCCGGTGTCGTCGGACTCGGAGTCCAACTCGTCCGCCGGGCCGCCCATACGGAAGAGACAGAGGCTCACACACCTGAGTCCGGAGGAGAAGGCTCTTCGCAGGTTAGTCTCTCACAAAATACCCGACATGTAACGTTATTCACGGGGGGTAAAACTCTATTGTTCAACGAGTTGCTACAGGGACACGCCCAAAGATATTGATCCCCTTGGATTTTGCCATTTAAAGCTCAGCAAAAAAAATAAAAAAATTGCGTCACTGTTGCATCTCCTAATATCATAAATAGGTCATATAAGCGGTTTAAAACTGTACATTTAACGTAAACGTCGTTATTGCGTCACCTTTTGGACCCTTAGCTTGTCAAAGTGCTTATCTGAGTGATTTGACTGTTACTGAGCAGGATACTGATATCCTGGTCTGCCTGCGTGGCAAGGAAACATGGCCGGTGATTGCGCAGTACTGAGCGCTCCAAGTCAACGTCAGGGGGGCTTAGTCAGCATCACGGAAAGAATGTGTGCTAAATTCCTGTTTTCTTCTCTTTCTCCCCCCCCCCCCCCCCCCCCTTCCAAGGAAACTGAAGAACAGAGTCGCAGCTCAGACAGCCAGAGACAGGAAAAAGGCCAAAATGGGGGAGCTGGAACAGCAGGTCCTGGAGTTGGAGCTGGAGGTAATTATTTAAATGTTTTTTCCTTTTTATAAGACATGTGTGTAGCCTGGCATGCAGGATTCTTGATTTGGTGGAGTTTCATTTCTAGTTTTGGTTCGTGCCCTTCATGCATCACCCCCCGCCCCCATAAACCGTTTTTAAAAGTTTCAGGTGTAAACATCTGCTTCGTCTTTTTTTTTTCTTCCCGCAGAACCAAAAACTTCACATTGAAAACAGGCTACTTCTGGAAAAATCGAGTGGCCTACTGACAGAAAACGAGGAACTGAGACAGAGACTTGGGTTGGACACCCTCGACTCAAAAGAGAAGGTGCGTTTTGTGTGTTGCGGACGGCAGCGAGGGAAGTGGGGCTGGGGTTAACTTCTGGTGGAAGTCGTCTCTTTTTTTTTTTTTGAGCGGCGTGATCTTAACTGACCCTCTTTCCCCGTTCTTTTCGTCACAGGTTCAGTGTTTGTTGTCCACCGGGAACGACGCAGGTTTGGGGATCGGGTCTTCTGAGTCCGCAGCACTCAGGCTACGTGTGCCTCCGCAGCAGGTGCAGGCCCAGCAGTCCCCAAATCTGAAGACTTCTCAATGGATACAGATGGTTCTGACACTACAGACAATGAGGTAAGTCTCTGATGACGATGAAAAGACGCGTCTGTGAGATTTCAAATCCTGTTTCCAAAGCTCTGTAATAACGCCAGAGTCGGGTCATGGGTTAGTAGGCTAATCTCCTGTTTCTCTCCTCACCCCCCCACTAGTCTGATTTGCTCATGGGCATTCTGGACATCCTTGACCCAGAGCTGTTCCTCAAGTCCTGCGAACAGGAGTGCCCGGAGCCGCAAGTGCTGCTGGTCGGAGGGGGGGACCCAGTACCTGCCACCGCACCTGCGCCTCTGGGGGCCCCATCAGTTAAGCTGGAGGCCCTTAATGAACTGATCCACTTTGACCACATCTACACGAAGCCCGTGGAGGAGGTGGGCGCCGGCGGGCAGCGCGACGACCCGGAGAGCGACGACGAAGAGGAGGAGGAGGAGGAGGAGGAGGAGGAGGAGGAGGAGGAGGAGGAGGAGGAGGAGGAGGAGGAGGAGGAGGAGGAGGAGGAGAGCGAAGAGGTCACCGACTTCTCCGTCACAGACGACGACGACGGCGTGGTGGTGGTGGTCGAGGAGGAGACCGTCTGCGTGAAAGACGAGCCGGAGGAGGTGGTCATCCCCGGCTGTGACGCTCACAGTCCGCTGGATGACTTTTTCTCCGGCGTCTCCCCCGCGGCCCTCGGCGGCCTGGATAAGGAAGCCTGTCTTGCGGACACGTACAGCGACTCTGGATACGAGGGGTCCCCGTCCCCTTTCAGCGACATGTCCTCGCCCCTCTGCTCAGAGAGCACCTGGGACGACATGTTCGCTAATGAACTCTTCCCCCAGCTTATCTGAATCAACCATCCAGCCCAATAAGTTAAAAAAATATATATATATATATATATATATATATATATATATATATATATATATATATATATATATACATACATACATACATACATACATACATACATACATACACACACACACACACACACACACACACACACACACACACACACACACACACACACACACACATATAAGAGCTCGTGTGTATTGTTCAATAACTACAGAAAAGCACACGATGCTTCACGGCAACATAGGACACCACCGACTCGGCTCGTGTGTGTGTATATAGGCTAAAAGTTAAGCACATAATCTCCTTTTTTTTATTTTATTACTACAGCAGGTCTGTATCACTGCCGATGCTGCATTGACTTGTGGGAGATGGAGTTCATGACAGCTTATTTTGACGCCAATTAATTAGTGCAGAGGATTTAAGATTGATAACAAATCTTTCACCTGCTGTTCCAAGAAGACACGTGGGTGGAATCCAGTATTTCTGTAAATGAATATATGGGGGGGGGGGGCTGACCGACCGACCGACCATTTAAATAACCTTTTTATTTATTTGTGTGTTCTGCTTCAGAGTCGCTGTATGTCCACATGTAAAGACGCTTTCTTCTAATTTGTCGACGCTCTCCATGTAGTCTTAATTACTGCATTAAAAAACTTTTTTGCTTTGCATCTCGTCTCTTGGTCTCAGTCATTGCTAGGTGCTCACACAATTCTCATGAAATCTATAATGACTATAGTGTTGATGCGATGTCACAATTGAGGTAATTGGTGAACACTTTGTTCCGGCTTCATGTTGATGGGCAAAGAACCAGCAATTTGAAGAATTCACGCTGACTTAAAAAAAACAAAAAAAAAAACACAATCCTGAAAACGCCCATCAACTTCTCCTGAGGCTTGATTTAAGAAGAGTAATTTACAGATAAGTCTCCACTGAAAATAACTAAACATGTTCCAACCACTAAGACGTCTTTCTGCTGAAACAGAGACTTTACAAACACGATATTGTCTTCACAATTTTAAAGTCACATCTCCGATTGAATCTGTTTCCCCCCCCCCCCCCCCAGACGTGGTGGAGATATCCTGAGTTAAAATCATGCAAACGCTTAGATTACTGTGCTCTTAGTATAGTATGAAGAGTCCAATGTTAGGCTTGTAGAAACTTATCTTAAACTCCCTAATATGAGCAATCAACATCCAAAACTGTGCAATCTTTCCACAGTAATCTGTCCAACTCTGTGATAGTCTCACACGTGTGCAGACGCTGTTTACTCTCTCTCTCTCTTTCAACCTTGCTTTTCTGAGAAGCGGGCCTGCTTGTGTTACATAACACTTCTAATGTGACACAGAGTTTTTCTGGGCCGTCCAACCTGAGACGGGTTTCATCTCTGCCTTCCAGTCAGAACTGGGTCGGTGTGAGTGTCGCCGGTGGGGTCACACCTTGTCCCTCGGGCCGTTCTTCTAAATCACAATGACACGGTGATTAGGTCTGCTTTTCATATGCAACACTGCTGTAATTGATCTCAACTCTGCCCGTCTCTGTTGGCGCTCAGCTCCCGTTTCCTCGTTACAAAGCTTCGCGTTAACGATATGTCATCCATTATGTCTCGCAGCAGCTACTCTCGCACATGACGTCACAGGACGCTGAAGGGGGAGAGAAAAACAAAAAATGAAATTGGCAACTCGGCTATTTCATTGTAATCTGACCTCCATTTTGTTGGTGTGGTAGGGTGAAGGAAACCGCAGGAGTCTTTGACGTAGATGCGCCTCAGCTACCCCGAAAGAGTGTGGTGAGAAATCGACTGCTTCCTGTCTCGTAAGTAGAAACCACAGCAAAGACTGAAGCAGCCTCACAGCTGCGGAGCCGAAACTGAAAAATATCTGCTGAAGCAGAGTAGATTCTGGTTTATTTAGGGACGAGGGACTCTTATTCGCTTCTATACTCGATGTGTGTGTTACCCAGTAAAAAAGGTTTCGTTCAAAATGAGTCAAGTTGAGAGATATCTGCTCCTTTATTCCCTCATATGTCGCTTCTTTGCCTAATGTGTAACTTTGAAACCATTCTATATTGTTTTAATTATTGTCCGTCTGCCTTTTCTATCTCGTAAAGCACTTCGCAACCTTTGTTTTGAAAAGTGCTCTATAAATGAAGTTTATTATTATTTCGGAGTTTTCTATATTAGATATTAAAGTATTTATAATCGCTTGGCTGTTACGATCACTGGTGATTTTGAAAGATGAATTCCCCTTAAAGCAACCAAAAGATTTCCTTGCAGCTGTTTAGAAACTCAACACAGAAACTGATATTCAAATCCTCAACAGTAAACCTGAGACCATTTGTGGTATTTGAAGCTGCTGCTGGGTTTAACTTTAATATTCAAATTCGTTCTACTAAATTAAAGGACTTATTGAAACAGAAAAGTTCCCCGGCACCGACTCAACGTCATCTGTAGGAATCAAATAGCGTAATTTGGATCTCGCTCTTGACCACTTTGGCTCGTTTGGTGAGGTCCAGTTAAACTGGATCTTGCCGGTGCTCTCACAGCAGGTTTCACAATGAAACTCCAAATCAAAGTCTTTCAACAGAAGGACACGGTTCCTGTTGTTCAGGCAGCAGCGCTGCGATCTTTTTGTTTGTCTTTTTTCCCGACAGAAAAATGCAGCACGATCACCTGTCGAACCGAAAACAATGAACCAATGAGTGACGAGGACTCCAGCCCATTGCATCGCTCAGATTACAGATCCTAACTCTTTGTGTCCCCGCTGTTAGGCTACCATCAGACTGAACAGGTGTACGATGGGTACTGTCTTTGTACCGGTGGACACGACAAAGACAAAGACGAAGACGGCACCAATGGCTCTTAACTATATTATATCAACTTGCAATTTTGTTGATAAAGAAAAAAACGACTAAAATGTTGTTCAAGAGGAGACAGGAGAGAAAGAGAAGAGGAGATATTTAGCAAACTACTCGCCTGCAAATATTATATGTCTAGGGCTTTTATTGTGAAAGGTAAGAAGGAGTGGATCTGCCTTTTTTGTCAAGATTTAAAGGAGTTGTGTGCCATCTTGGTCTGGATTACGATCCCCCCGCTTTGTTTCATAAACACAACTCAACCCGATCCGCACAACGGGATTGGTTGATGCCTTCATTCACGGTGCAAAAAGTGCAAAAAATCACGATGATTTTTCGTCGAGTAATATTCGGGATCTGTATGAAAGTATTCATGACAAAAAAAACACAGTTTGAGTTTCGCACGACAAAAAAAAAAATTTAAAAAACGGTGTGTGGTCTTTAGACTAAATAAAAAACATATCAGGCAAAATGAATACTAATTTGTACAATAATTTAGCCCCTAAATGTATGATCATTCCAACATGTCATACATTTGGGGCTTGAGCTGCGGAGGCCTCCCCTCCCCCCCCCCTCCCCCGGATAAAGACGAGCTCCGGGTCAGTGGGCTCCTCTAAACCAGTATGAAACCAACCTGGTGCTGCATGTCAGAGTTCAGGCTTAAATTAGAACCAGATTTGTCGCGCTAATATGACACTGTCGTCCCCTATGCACGGATTTGGATAAACCTTACCGCAGGCCTCGGGTTACTACGCTCAGCAGTATTATAAAGAGGATCGCTGAACCTGCAGCGGCGGCTGCCACTTCCATGTAAATACGGGTTTGACAGTTGGCACCTTCAAGCTCCTCGGTCTAAAGTGTAAAATGTACATTAAAACAGAGAGAACCGGAGCAAATCTGCTCCGACACAAATAACAGCAAAACACATTCTGAGAAATTAGCAAGCAAAAAAAAAAGAAAAAAAAGAAAAAGTGCCACCTGATCAAACAGGATTCAGTCAGGTGTAAAGCAAACAAGAGGTCAAGGCAGCCATGTGACAGTTTTCTCATGTTGATGGTGTGGCTGGATGGGGGGGGGGTGTCACAGCCTCGAGGGGCTCAGCAACATCACCTGACCCAGATGAGGAATGTAAATCAGCGACACCCCCCCCCCCCCCCCCCTCTTCGGCCTTCTTTCTTAAAAAAGGCTAACGAGTGGCTGATCACAAGCTGGGGAGGGGAGGGGGCATAGCTTTGGTAATTAGGGCACTTTATCAATAATTCAGTCGTGGAAAAGTGAGACGTCGACCGGCGTCATTGCCGACAAAACAACATCTGTCCATCTCTGCACGCAAAACAACCTGCCGCACTCAACCGCCTGATAATACAACAAGCAACGAGGCTCGTCAATCCTGTCGCCCCGCCTCAAAAGGTGTGTTTCTACTCCCATCATTTGTTCAAGTCTGGTTGGTTTTTCCGGATTTTAGTCACAACATTCCAAAAATGATCGTCTTTCCTCTTCATCATTCCCTGCCAGAGCTGCAACAATACCAGCGTGACGCCTCCTTTGTCAGGATCCATCAACCGTTTTATTTCCAAAAAAACAAGAAGCTGCAGACGTACGTGAACAATGGCGCACACATACCAGCGAGGCGCTCACACAGAGAGAGAGAGAGAGAGAGAGAGAGAGAGAGAGAGAGAGAGAGAGAGAGACAGAGAGAGGTCGCTCTCCTCAGTTACTGCCGGAAACAAAGGACGGTCAGTGGGAGTGGGTTAATGCATGTCTGATCCGCGGCACTGAGCCACAGCTCACTGAGAGGACAGTAAGGCTACTTATGGGAGTCAGATGTGTCCCTGAGAGTCAAGAACATGCAGTTCCACAAGCTGTTGAATAGTTGTAGAATTGTGCTATAAGATCCCCTCCAGCTAGGTTTAAAGACTTCAAAATACCAGTAGTTTTTCCACATGTTCTTAAAATCCCCTCATTGAAACATCCAGAATCTATGAATACGTAAAGAGTTTCCTAAATGAACGGGTCTGACAAACAGTTGCTCCTCATTTTTGGTGAGTTTTCCTACGGAAGACCAGCAACACGTGTCAATTTCCGCTCGTCATTTAAAAAAAAAATTACGTTTAGGAAAAGATCGTGAACTGCTCGAGTTAGGTTTAGGCAACACAACTACTCGGTTAGGTTAGTGTCGTTACTGAAGTACGCAAGTGACGAGACAAATGAATCAACGTCGACTTCTCGCTTCACGCGGGGAGCGGACAGCGGTCTCCTGGGTGACGGGTTGTTTTTTTTTGTCGCAGCGTATTATTTTCCGTCTGTGTCGCTACGAAGTGCTGGGTGAGAACAGCAAGTTTCCTTTTGGGCCACAATTAGTCTCAGGTTTAAGGTGAGCAAAGAGAATCTCCCCTCCACCACACTGCTAGTGTCAAACCCCGCACCCAGACGTCACTCTGCACAGAGAAGCTCACAAATCCAAGTGAAGCAAAACACATTTTTGAGTGGAGGGAGAACGTTAAATATTTTTTTAAAGCTAACATTTCTGCAAGAATAGCTTGAGAGCAATCTTCATTATCACTCCAGTTCAAGACTTTTCTGTTTCATGGCCACATACAGCAAGAAAAGTGATAAGTGACACGCTTAAAAGAATAATCTTTGACTTTTAAAATAATAAAACAACAGCAGCATATTGTTCGGATCACAATCCGAGGTCAGCAGTGAGGAAGGATCGAGACGATGAATCATTTTTGTACGAGTGGCAGCAGGGAGGACTCGCGTCACAATGTTGCACAAGGCTCCATTGCCATGGTTTCAACTTCCTGTACATGTGGCAGGTCTGCAAGAGGCGGCCCGTCTGCTGGAAGAACAGCATTAATCACTTGGATTCCTCCTACACGGCGTGGCAGATTCTCCCTTTGAAGCTCTCTCAAAAGGCAGCAAGCCCACGTAACAAAGATTCAGAGCGGATCAAGGGGATTTAAAGATGTCTTTTGATATGATCTGAATGCCTTCTCGCAACCTTGATGCAGCTTTGCTTTTTACTCAATCCGCAGTCTAATTCAAGCTGCTAACTTTCTAAGAAAGTTTCTCTTTTCCCCAATCGTATGGATGGCCTTTCTACTTCTTGCTGAAACCACGGAGGCCCCCCCCCCCCCCCCCCGAGGTTAAAGGCTCATCTACCTCAGCCTCTTGTCTGCCAGCAGCAATTACAGAGTGAGCTTAGACGTGATCACAAAGCACAGGCGGACGGGCATGCACACCCATACGCAAGAAGAGTACCGCAATTCCTTGTTTGGGATTTCATCATTCATGCGTTGTCATCGGGACCACCTACGCTATCTGAGACAATAAACATCCCTCAGCGGTCACAGTTTGTGCTGCGCCTGTTGCAATATTGAAAACTCCCGCAGGGTCCAGGTGTATGAGTCAGGGATCAATAGTGTTCCTGTCAGATGAAAACTTTGTACTGTATGTCTTTTTTTTTGTGGGGAAAGTCGGAGAAAAAAAACCCCTTAAACCAGCCTGTGAGGCTGTACTTAGTCACATTAGCACTTTGAGCTAAATGCTAATATCCATGCTAACATGCTCACAATGACGAGGCTAACAAGCGGATGTTTAGCGGGTAAGTTTGACCATGATCACAATCTGACACAACGTTTGCGAATGAAATGTGAAATAAAATGGGTGAAAAAAGCCTGCGTGCCTAAACATAAATAAATGTATATATATATATATATATATATATATATATATATATATATATATATATATACACACACACACACACACACACACACACATATTGAAGACACAGACAATTGTGTAATGGATCACTAACTTCACCAAAATTGGATTTCACTCAGCAACAGCAAAGAAGTGATCTTCCCTAGAAAACCATTTGCCTAAAATCATAGCAAGCAATTTTATTTCTGCCAAATGCAGGAAATGGAATGTACTTCATATTGCAAGAAGGATAACGTGATCAACACAGTAAGTCACAACCCAGCTGACACACTGTACAGCCACTGGTCAGGACACTTTCACTGCTGCGGCCACAACAGGTGGTCGGCCTCGGCTGTAAAAGTGTCACATGTGTGTACTTTAAGCGAACGCGCCGCGGCTATTTTGGCCGGAGGCGCGGACAGCCTTCAGTTTAGCTTGTGTGACAAGTTACTTTGAACTTGGGCTTTAATGACATCTGTCAGTGACACAAAACTACAACAAATCACCCGAGAGAGCTCGAGAGAGAGAGTGTGTGTGTGTGTGTGTGTGTGTGTGTGTGTGTGTGTGTGTGTGTGTGTGTGTGTGAGTGTGTGAGACTTTGACAACAGCGTGAGCACCCCCTGACCCCTGTTAGAGCGGCGATAAGAGAGTGTCTACATGTGTGCAAAGTGCCAGCTGCAGGGAATTTATCAGTAGGACAAAGGGCTAACCAAGGGAACATGCAGGAAGACACAATAAAAGGAACTGATAAAAACATGTAGCCATTACAGATTTTACATTTGATATTTCAGGAGGTCCTGCTATCATCTGTGACGTCCTGTTTTCCCAACAACAATAAAGATTACGAAGAACAAAATGATCACGGAGCCGTTCCAACGCAAAAATTCAAAACAAAAACGACTGCAGAAGTAAAAGCCACATTTCGAGGCCCAGCTCTTGGTTGCACAACGTTTTTCACCACTAAGCAAACACTTCCACACACTTGCAGCCAAATTCACTTTCATAACTACACAAGCACGGAGAGGCTGCCGCTGGTAAACTGGAGAGCAAATATTGAATTTTCCTGCAGGCGGCTCGAACGTTGCGCTTCTGATACGATGTGGCAGGAAGGGACACGGGGGCTTTTAAGATCAGGACGCCCACGCCACTTCATCCTCATCTCAATCCGTCTTTGTTAATGAAGTGGGGGGGTTTTTTTGGTACATTTCAACAGAAAGGATTTCAGCAGCTGTTCTTCCTCTTGACTGCTTGTAATGACGGTGATCACAGAGTTTAAGCTGGTTCTGCTTTTTCACTCGTAACCAATGCCTTCGCCAAAATGACACACCGATGCTGAGAATCCTCTTAAATCTGTAATCTCATGTTGTACCTTCATTTCTTCTTCGTGCCACATTCAGGTTTTACGTTGATAGATGGATGCACAGTGTGTTTCCGCCGCTTGTGCTTTTAACTGTGCAATATCTGTCTGCGACGAGCTACGATCTCTCAGGAAACCGAAGGTTCGAGTTACGGCCCGAAAGACTTGCGTCGACAACTGCCAACCAACCAAAACAGGAAGAGGAAATTTGCTTTTATTTTCCCCGTCAGCTATCAGTAGCTATCCCGTTACCAAAGAATATCAATGTAAGCTCTTTGCAGTTACTATCCTAAGTAGCAGAAATGGCAGACGGCTGAACGAGCGAAGTGAAGCCCTTTGCACAACAAGGTCGATTTTTTTTAATCCGTCATCCGATAGAAATCGTTGAGCACAGAATCCGATGCGTTTTATTATTCTATTTGTTGCAAAGATTTGTCAATAGAAGACGACACTGCATTAATTACGTGTACAGACAATATACAACGCAAGCTAACGAATGAACGACATGAGCAGGAAGCTATCGTTCATCTGCCTAGAGCTCAGTCACTGCCGTCTAATCTTTGGTAAATCCTTTTGTTTTGTGTCCATCCTCGATTCCAAGCTGTTCTGCAATCGCCTGCCACAAATCTCTTTTAAATTCCGCATCTAAGTATTCCTAACTTTTTGTCGTTGAGCGCCTTGTGCTGGGAGACAAATGAACAAAGTGAATAAGATGCCATTTTGTTAGGAGGAAGTTTGCATTTAAAGTGGCGGTAGGTGGTCAAAAACTCTGACGGATGCAAAAAAGAAAATCAAACGTGATCCAAAAACCTTTAATGACGCGATTGAAGCAACGTGAGGTTGCGTCAACAGAAGCATCGGCAACAATGAATCCATTTGGAAACCTCATTAGTGTTGTACTGCTGTGCTTTTAGATGAATACAATACGTTTGACTGTTTACCTGGCCTCTTCTCTGTCTACTTTACAATCATGTGCGCCTTTAAGAAACTACATCCAATCACATTCAGCGAACGGGTTTCAGAGTTCTGAGCACCACAGCGACTAAGCCTCAGGCATACGGTGCATCTGGGGTGGATCACGCCACGGCAGCGCTGTCTACTGCCACCAGCAGGCCAGCCTTTGCAATAGCAGCTGTTTTCAAAAACAACTCTCCCACACAGATGACTCAAAGTCCAACGCAGTCTGTTTGGCTTCATCGCATGAAATCTGCAAATACTTGATAAAAAAAAACAAGGGATGCTCGAGCAATTCAGTATTGTACTTCCATAAAGTTGGAGGCCTTGTGAAAGACAGATAAAAAGAAAAATGGTCTAATGGTCAAAACAGCAGATGACAAGATATCCTGATTTTTTTTTAGCCCCGAGGATGAAGCACACCCCCAAAAAAAGCACCGGATCCTACATTTCCCATAATGCCACCCTTCACGCCTGATAAATGCCCACATCTTTTAAACTCAACATTCCCAGTTTGTCCAAAGACTTTTGTTAGAAATGTGCCGTCTCAAACTTAAAGTTAGATAATCCCGGTTATAGCTGACATCATGTATGTGTAAATATTTAGATTTTGATTGTATAGAGATTGAATAAGTCTGCATATAGACGGTGTATAAGAAGAGGATAGTCACCGTGACGTCACCCATTGGTTTGTGGACTGTGGTTTTCAAGCCGTTTCAAAGTTCGGCATTTTGGCCGTCGCCATCTTGGTTTTTGGTCGTCGCCATCTTTGGCTTTTTGCAACCAGAATTGACACGAGAGGATGGAGCCAGGTACAAACAATAACGTGAATTATTTGTCATGTAGCTTCCATACTTAATTGACGCCACTTCAGTAGTTATTTCATCCTAAACCACGATCTTTCCCAAAACTTAACCGAGTAGTTTTGTTGCCTAAACACAGGAGGGACTTGCATAGTTGCACTGATTGCTCCTGTTGCTGGACATTCAAAGGACAACACACAAAAAAATAAATAACTTTATGTATATTAAACAACCCGCTGTATTAGGATACATTGATCTATTTACACCCGCTTGCTCATGCTCACCGCCACTAAGACTGTTCTTCAGCTCCAAACTCTTTTCTATATTTTATTCATGTGCATAATTCTACCAGTTTTTAAATCCACTGACTTGCAGCTATATTTATTATCCTCACTTTTATTTATTTTTTTTTCCCACTTTATTCCGTCTAGACTTTGCGCCCTGAGGCATGAGCTCTACAACCTGAGTGAGAAGCTCAAATGAAAGAATGCTTGTTCCCCCTCATGGTTTCTCCTCTGCCGCCCTGCACCTCACCGCCCCCCCGGCCCAGGGCTAAGTGAGGGTTCACAGCTCCCACACTGTGTGGCATTCCTAAAATGAGTGCTAGCTTGTTGCTGCTGCCCCCCCACCCCCCAGTTCCCGATCCTACCCCTCCTCCCCCAGGAAAGACACTCTCCCCTTTGACTCCACACAGACTGAAGTAGATACGACATGCTCAATCTCACGTGGAGAAAAACAAATACAGTGCCTGTTATCGCAAATGGATAAGAAGGACTAGAAGCTACTAGAAGTCGTTTGCAAAAGCAGGAGTTGAAATAACACACATATTGCCAATGTGCTCCTTTTAATCTCGTCTGATAAACATTATTTTCCTCAAGGCGTCTCAAACACATCAGGTCCAAACATTCACCGTCACATGATTCCAGTTCACATTCACTCTCAATTTCCCCAAAATGCCGATGGAGGCAATGAACAGAGAGTTCATTATTCCTATCGAACAGGCGGCGCTGAAGGCCAGCCTCTTCAGGAGGCGAGGCGTCGTCGAGTGTCGTTGTATTAGATCGTTGATCCATCGTCCCATCGTCCCCGTGTCGTCTGTGGCTTGCACTTCAGCAGTGCTTGCGGCCCGTAATATTTTCCATGCAATGTCTGTTTTACGGCGCCCTACGGAGCGATAATACTGCATGTAAGTGTTTTTTTCAACCTAAAGCTTTTACAGCTCATTTGCTAAACACTGAGTCAAGAAGACCGTTGTTGGGAAATGCTC
Organism: Cebidichthys violaceus; assembly: GCF_023349555.1. Classification (NCBI taxonomy): domain Eukaryota; kingdom Metazoa; phylum Chordata; class Actinopteri; order Perciformes; family Stichaeidae; genus Cebidichthys; species Cebidichthys violaceus. Next base: position 3,232,335 of record NW_027176439.1, read on the forward strand.
TTGCGAACAGGAAGTGGTGGGTTTTTACAACGAATTTCACATTTGGCAACACCGACAGTGTTTTTTTTTGTTTTTTTTAATAGATGATATAAAAGAAGAAGTGGTTCGTTAGCATGAGTAGCAACGGCTGCTATATGACAGAACAGACAATGAAGAGGGCCACATACACACTTCATCGCTGCACAATGCGTTTGACCCATAGCACTTATAGATAGACAGATTCTACCAAAACATGACATGTAGTCTTGTGAGTTAACGCTGGAGACTTTCACGTCAGAAAAACAACAAGCAGGCCTCCAGGAAGACATTTGAGCCTCTAACTGTTGATTGAAAGGTTTGCACCGATTCTACTTCCTGCTTCCCCCCTTATTGTGTGTGTGTGTGTGTGTGTGTGTGTGTGTGTGCTTGCATCTCCTTGTTTATTCCTGTACACACGTGTGACCCTGTGGTTATTAGTGTACAAAGCATTGTACCATATAAGACCTTTTTAATACATCTAGAAGAAGAAAAAAATACCATTTTTTCAGATTTCATGTGAGACTCCAGTGCTTTACAACCCATTATCCCAAGTTTGAATATTTTGCGTCGAGGTTCACATCGCGTCAGCCGACCACGATATTGTTTCGTCGTCCGACCACTGATTTCTTCTTCTTCTTCTCCCGCTATATCCCTCAAATCTGAAGCTGCATAAAGTTTGATTTTTCTGGGTTAAAGTAATGATCACAGTCTCGAAGGGCGTACAACCACCAGCTACCCAGCGGAACGTACGCTACTCATTTAACGCACAAACAAATTCTTCTTTTGGACGTTACGGAAATGTATCAGTATAATAAAACATAAAAACTGAAAAAAATAGACATACTCATTCATTTCAGCCCAGAACAAATTGAATGCCTCCTCTCCAGAAATTCCAGACATTTTTACACTTTAATTTAAACCTAAATTGTATGCACCGATTGTACCTTTAATCTAATTGTTCCTTTTCTTCGGGCAATTTAATTTAACTAATTTAAAATTACTTCTTCCAACTTTCAGCTGCTGAGTTTCTTTTGGTGTTATTAGTTACTTATTGTTGACGTTGTGATTTGTCTTCCAAGTCAAGTGAAAGGGTGGAAATGCAAGATAACTTATCACTTTTACTCATTCATTTTTGCCCCGATACTTTTGAGACTATTTCAGCTCTGAGCTCACGTTTTATTTACGACCCTGGCGTCCCCGTGTTCCCTTCGTCTAGTTGTCCTCCAGGTCTAAATGAGCGTGGTTCACCTGGTGTTTGCGGGGCGCGGTGGCACTATGGGGGGGGGGGGGCAGAATGACCCTTGAACACAACCAGGAATCGTACTTGTCCCTGAGCATCTGGACAACATGCTCCGTGGCAATCTGACAGAGAAGGAGAGTAATGGGGGAGGGACAGTTTAAATAGAGAGAGAGACAGAAAGAACTAACTTTACTGTGGCTCCGGTGTCGTTTATCAGCCGGCTTCCTGTCATTACACCGCCAGCTATCTGCTCAGGAGTCTGGGAAGGATCTATTCCCCCTCATTTCTGACCGGTAGAGGCGTGTTCAGAGGGTCTGGAGTCTGTTAGTTTTTGGGAGTGGGGCTCGTCCCTAATTGATGGTTTGGTGGGACTGACTGAGAGTTTGCTGTCGGGCTTAAAGTTAGAGGGAAGATGAGAGGAGTTTAACAAAGTCCCACAGTTGAATCTCTATTATTCCACATGGAAATGCATCATTACAGAATTTTTAATGGTGGGAGCAAACAGGATATTTTTTAATCTGCTACCCAACTGCAATAAGAATTTGGCAACAATTGCCTCCATTCAGATTTGAATTGTCTCTCAGAACACAGGATCACGTTACAATTTGCCCAGGTTCCAGTTGTAAACATCAATGTAACGTATGATTGTGACAATTTCAGCTGGTCTGAAAATTTGAATGTTGAACTCGACACAATCTTTGCATTTAGAACATGCAGAGTTGTGTTTAAAATTACTTCTTCTGTATACATTTATATGAGATCTTCGCTCAAGCTGTAACATCAGTGTGACTATATTATGTAAACAACAAAGCCCCTTAAATGATCCGTTAGTTTATTATTTCATGTCATTTTCTCAGTATAAACTGTGGGAGGGAAATTATCATTTGTTGCGGCGATTCCTTGATGATCGTAAAATTGCGTGCCAGTTTCCTGTAACTGTATTTTTGTGTACCTGGATGGCCACACGCAGCTCAGGCAGACAGAGCTCCCACGGCTCCGGACCCCCCAGCACCTTCAGACCGAACCCTGAGGGGTCTGCTGCTCTGCAAAAACCGGTCCGCTTCTCCAGCACCCGGGCTCTCCGCTCGCTCCCTGCACACCTCCTCGGGCGGGCTGCTCAGCAGAGTGGACGGCCTGGAAGTAAATGACAGCATGAGTGTTATCAGATCCGCTGATAACATCATGCTACAACACACAAGAATGTGGTATTTATTAGCTCTAATGTGCATGTCGACACACATGCATGCCACATGTGCATGCAGTTCCACAGGTGAGTGCAAAACACACATCTGACCTCCCCTCCCCCGACCCCAGTAAACCTCCCAAACCCCCCCCCTCCCACATTCCACACGAGATAATGTCTTCAGCAGGTTGCATAGCACATATTGTTGCCGGGCTTGTTTTTAGTGTCGCTGTTTGGGGCCTTCGTCTCTTGGGACATGCGGGCCTGTTGACGAGGAAGGCCCTGGGATTCAGTCACGTGACACAGGGCTCGATACTGTACCTCCGGACGCCGCTGTTTAACCAGTCAAGTTGCAGTTTACATCCATTTGTATACATTTCCAGATGTTTCCAAATGTGATTTATCGCTTCATGAAAATAACAGCCATAATAAATCAAATTTTCGCCATGTTTTTAGGAATAAAATGTTGTGTAAATCAGGCTATGAATAATATATGAACAAACCCCTCAGCAAAAACCTTCAGATTATAGATGGGATAAGGTGTGACTATGTTCAACCAATGTGGATCTTCACATCAAGCTGAAAATCCGCACTTTAACCTAATAATTGTTGTTCATTATATCTTCGAACAAAACATTCAATCATTCACATAAACAGAATACGATAAAGGTAGAATATTTCGACAGCGACAATAAACCAGGTCACACAATGTAGGTCGGATAGAAGTCATTGAGGAAATTTCTTTTGTCATTTGCTGACGTATATGATTCATGGGTGCAGTTGCAGTTTTTTGGGGCCAAAAACTCTTCGTGGTCTTGGACCCCGGTTCGGTTGTCCGTCCTCTCGGGTGGAGGCTGTGTTTTGGACTCTTTGGATGATGTCAGACTGAAACAAAGGACGGTTAAACAAGCAAGAATGGTTTATCGAAGAGACTGTTTAAACAGGGATGGCTCATTGTTAGCAAAACACTGAAAGTGAGACTGGATGTAGCAGCAACGCCCAAAACGCCCGGGGGGTCGGCGATGCACTCAGCTGCGTTAGCTCTCGCTGCTCCTACCGGCCGGGGGTCGGTTAAAGGTCGCGAGTGAGCAGTCAGCAGGCAGTGAATGGCCGTATCGATCAGACAATAATAAAAGGAGTTTTGAGAAAGCGTAAGTCACCGCAACCTCGAGAGGACCTTGAGCATGCAGTAATAACTGGCCACCCAAAATATTACGCAGTTTGCCGCAGCAGAATGCGAGATTGGCCCGTGGACAGACACGGAGGGGCACACTCACTCACGCACACACGACCACACCCGCGTCAGATCGCCTCCTGACGGTGAAAATAAGCGCCGCAACAAAATCGGAACAGTTAGCCTCCGAAAAAGGTTTCCGTAGAGGAATACGTTGTGGGGCGGCAAATTCCCACGAAACGTGTCAAAAGAAAACCGCGAGAACACAAACTGCTGAGAACATCATCGGCAACTTGGCGGGTTTAACTGTGTTTTTGGCACGATTGTATGAAATGTCTTTTACAGAGATTGCTTGCATATAATGCAGCTTGTTTTTGAGTTTGAGGGAAGTGCGCTTTTGGACTCCTTTCTGCCCTTTAGTGTCTAGACGGGGGATTTGCCAATTATGGGTTTTATTCATTGAATCACAGCGTACAGCAGCGGTCACTGCAGACACACCTGGCGGAGATCTGCACCTTACTAAGCGCACCCTTCTAGTTATGACTGTTATGTGCTGGTATGTTTGTTTTCTGCATTCATATTAGTTTGTAAACATTTAGTTGCATGAATAAAAGTGAATGGAATTGAACGGTTTTAATGGTTTTAAACAAACCTCGCTGGTACAAAGCAATAATTACTGAAAACGCTGGCTGAGAAAATAGTCATCTGGAACATGTAATCAGCCATTGAACGGTGGTAATCATGTGCAGCCAAGGTAAATATCAGGTAGAAAGGACCAATGAAATGTCCTTGATAACATTTTACAACATGCCCTTTAGTCCCCTCACACACACACACACACACACACACACACACACACACACACACACACACAACACAATTCCACTGACGCTTTACAGCACATTCCTGACAAAGCCTTTCAGATCACTGCCCCTAAAACGAGTGAAAAGGCCAGAACAGGAATGAAGACGAGGGGGACTAAAAATAGAAAGCACAAATTGAAGGGCTGTCGCCACAGAGCGAGTGTGAAGGGTACAGGTTGAGCCGCCTCTGCGGCTTTCTTTTCCCTGCTCTTCTTCTCTTTACACATTCCAGGGTCACGGGAATGCCGGGGCTGGTCATAAGGGCTTGGACTTTTGTCCTCTTTAGGATTAGCTGCTTTTGATCTCGAGGAGATAAAGCCTCGGCTACGGCTCCATTAGCCACCGTTAACGGGAGGCACGCCAGCAGTCAGGGGGGTTGAGTTTCAGGATTTATGGCAGTAGGCCGGTAGCCGTTATCTTTTATACCATGGTTATCTTTTTTCCAGCTGCTGAAATAAAAAGTCGTGAGGCGGACATTCTGCTAAAATGTAGATCCTTGCAAGACGGACTTACCAGCTGGTTTGTGTGCTTTGGCTTTCTTTCTTGACTTTCTGGTGGACCTCTGAAAGTGGACACCAAGAGATAAAACAAAAAAACAACAACAACCTTTATTGAAAGGATTTTCTCTGTTCCATCTCTTTCATCCCTGCATCTTATTATATCTCTGTAATTCTCTCTTCCTTTCATTTTCAAGCAGAGTTTCTGAGACAGAAGTGACGTCAAGTCAGGGTTTGTCCACTACAGGATTCAGGAATACTGTCGGCTCCCAATAAGGCTCACCGCTTATTCAATGCACTCCCTCCAGCTGTTCAAATGAAAACACCTGCAATGCCATCCCGCCTCACTATACAGATCAACATAATTCATTTTTAAATGTGTAACTTTGAGTAATTCATGACCTCTCATGTCACCAGGTATACCCAAAGGTCAGTTCATAAACAGGTACAGCGCGCGCACGCGCACACGCACACACACACACACACACACACACACACACACACACACACACACACACACACACACACACAGCTTTTAGCTGTTTCCTCCCTGGTGATCGAGAAGCGCCCAGATTCTGATTTCTTTTAAAAGCCACCTTTAAAGTATTTCGTCTTTTATTTATGCACCTTCCTGAGTGCTTCTTATGAATGGTTATTGTTATTTTTTTCTCCGTCTTTCGTTCCTTTTCCACTTTTATCTAAAGCACATTAAGTCTGAATGAAATGTGCTGTATAAATACAGCTTGCCTTCTATTTTGCCTGATAAAACCACAAACCGGTCCAGAGATAAATCTGAGGTGTAACGAGACGATAAAAGGGAGGACAGAAAGAAAAAAAAAGAAGCTTTCATGCATTTTCTTGTGAATTATTGAATAGCATCACCAATCCTTCAAATAAAAAAATCTCTTTGTTTGAATGTTTGCAGGTTGCTAACTGCTACATGTGTTCCTGCCCCCTTCATCAGACCTGTAGATTAATCGTCTTCAATGATTTTGAGTCTGATAAATAATATGAGTAGAGTTCTATGTTGTAGAAATATAAATAGTGGAAATGTGAATTGGCTAAATTGTGTAAAAAACAGATTAGATCTTGTGTATTGTATTACTGTAATGCAGTACTTCCACAAAGTAAAACAAATATGAAGGTAAACCATCTGTTTGCATATCTAATCTCACAGCTCCCCCTGGTGTTCCCGTGCCGCTACTACACCATGACATTGACAAGCGTATCCTGTATGTCATCCCTCAGCAGGATCAGCTGCTGGTTTCTACATAGATGTCACACACGCTGATGACACAATAAATCTTCACGAAGCTTCCCGAGAGCATAAAGCATCCATTAAACTGTTAAATACCAGCCTAAACGATTCAACTTCTCTATGAGCTGTGACAAAATTAATCACAGTGTGGCGAATCGGGCCGACGAGGCGCTTATTAAAATGTATAGCAGGATTTCTCACGAGGAATAGCTGTAAAAAAAACCAAAAAAACCTGCAGCCAAAACTGTAATAGCCAATAACTTTTGCAAATTGGCTGGCTTTACATTGAATAAATAGAGTTCTTATTTTAATTATCCCAAATGAATGTGGCAGATTAACTATCTGTGCAGCTACCAAAAAAACCCCCAAAAAAAACTACTGAGGGAGGCATTAGAATGCAAAATAAAACTAATCATTCAAAGTTTGACGATTCCATTTCTCATCAAAGAGTTTGAAAAACGACTTATTTTGTTTTCCCAAAGTATAAAACTCCTCTTTCAAATTCATTTAGCAGGAAAAACAATGTAGTGTGGGCAGAGCTGCGCTTCTCCAGTGGCCAATTTCTGGATTTGAGACATAACTCTGGGGATTAGCCTGAACAGCAGTTAATTGCTTTAAACCAATGGCTCTGAATTAATCCTTTGATTTTTGGACTCCTTTTATGATTAGAGCGAGAGCGCAGGAGGGACGGAGGGAGGGAGGGAGGAGTGGAATAAATATGTGAGAAAGAGAGAGTAATGGAGACGAAAAAAAAAGAAAGAAGAAACAACAACCTGACAGTGACTCAGGCAGCGACGGCTGGCTGAGCAGTCTTTCATCAGGAGGTAATGATATGAAACCTGTAATCTACAGGAGGCGGGGGGGGGGATCAGATGACTAATTAATAGCTCCGGTCTAAAAGCCCCGAAGCAGTGCACTCTGGGAGTCGGCACAGGCAAGGTACAGGAGAGCTGAGCCCCGGCAAAAGGGCTCTGATCACACAGCTGAGTAGTGTGTGGAACAGACCCAGCTCTTATTTTGGTTTCCATTTCAGACTCAGCAGGTGGTGGGTGTGTGTGTGTGTGTGTGTGTGTGTGTGTGTTCATGACGCTGGACAGGCAATTCGCTAGCCAGCATGTGTTTTTTTTCTTTTCTTTTCTGTGCAGTTATCTCGTTCTCTAGCTGCAGGAATAAAGTGACTTTTTAAGGCTTTGTGATCATAAGTTCGCGTCAAACTGCTGTTTCTATGACAACCGGGCTGAGTTTTCTGCGAGCGTGTGAACAGATTTTGAGTTTCCTTTCTCCACAGCGAGGGTGTTTCTGTGAAGAGAGGCTGTTTTTGGTGGTTCTTTTGTTCTTCCAGGTCTAGTTTAGGGTGTAATGTTGACTTTAAAGTTAATGCTGTCGTGACATGAGGAGTTTACGATGTGCTTGGTATGTTTGCAATGAGTATTTGGTGTTGTTTTGCATTTCAGTGTCATGCCAAGAACAAGGAAAGAGTCATTTTTTAGAAAGACAAACATTTCAGAAAATTGGGGGCCAAATGTTTTCTTGTAAACATCTAGCCATTGAAACTATAAACTCCTGTTTCCAATGTTTACTGAGGATCATTTTCTCATAGACTTCTATACAATCACACTTCTTTTTGTAACCAGCGTAGTCGCCCCCTGCTGGCCAGTAGAGAGAATGCAAGTTTAAGACACTTCCGTATTGGCTTCACTTTTCAGAAGGCCTGGTTCTGACGGGTTTTACGTCGCTTAGCATCCATAAGTGTCGCATTGCCGCCATCTGCTGGACAGTCCTTTGCCCCATCTATTCCAGCATTAACATGGCATGTTTAAAAAAGCCCCCGCCCCCCCAACCATGTGCCTCATTTTCATAGAGATGTAACCCTTTGAGGAGCCGTTTTTTTGCTTTCATGAGCTCGGTTCTCATAGCTAAAACTTCCGATTTGGACAACTTACTCGGTCTGTCCCCCTCTGTTGCTCCTGAAGACTCCGTGTCCTCCTCAGTGACCTGGAGCAGAGAGGACACACTGCTGCTGCACACAGTGAAGGAGGTGAGGACAGGGAGGTGAGGACAGGGAGGTGAGGACCGGGAGGAGAGGACAGGGAGGTGAGGACAGGGAGGAGAGGACAGGGAGGAGAGGACAGGGAGGTGAGGACCGGGAGGTGAGGACAGGGAGGTGAGGACAGGGAGGTGAGGACCGGGAAGTGAGGACAGGGAGGAGAGGACAGGGAGGTGAGGACAGGGAGGTGAGGACCGGGAGGTGAGGACCGGGAAGTGAGGACAGGGAGGAGAGGACAGGGAGGTGAGGACAGGGAGGAGAGGACCGGGAGGAGAGGACAGGGAAGTGAGGACAGGGAGGAGAGGACAGGGAGGAGAGGACAGGGAGGTGAGGACAGGGAGGTGAGGCCACGCTCGTGAAGGAAGACTTCCTGTAGGTGGGGAGGCGAGCAGAGGAGCTGCGAGGGCGTCTGGGATGAGCTCTCTGAGGAGCGAGAGGAGATTTAAAAATTAAAACATTTACTTTATTATCTAAAAAACCAAATGCAGCTACAAACTATTGTTTGTTGTGGAGACAACAGACTTTCAACCCATAGAGGTCAGTACAACAAAGCTAGTGGAGTGGCTCCTAACCTGAACACTGAATCTTTAAACTGGGTCCTGATTGTATTTCAAAGAGAAATCCACTGTGGAATAACATCATTATCTTCATTATATTACATGTAATTCAAATGTGGTGTATTCTTTTACCTTTTTTTTACATTTTGTCAGTTTTATACTCTTTTATATTTTATTTTCTCCGTATGATTTATTGTTCGAATGTCAAATAAACTTGTAACAGTGCTTTCTTGTGAGTTATAGTATTGATCGGGTGTTTGTGTTTCTGGTGTGATAACTTTATCTCAACCGTTGCCTTTCATCTCGTCCGGTTAGTTGTTCCTTACATTTTGCAAGGTTGTCTTCAGAAACAGACACCAGCTTGTTGTTTTCAGGTTGATTCATCATCATCATACCGCTGCTATCTAGACCACAAACAGTCCCCTCTCTGGTGCTGTATTTGAATCAATCTATTTATCTATTTATCTCGTTCCTTTTTCTCACTACATTTGTGCAATGCTGTCACAACCCTCGTTTCCACACGTGTAAAGCATTTTTACACTTTATTAGGGCTGGGCGATATTATATCGATATTGTGATATGAGACTAGATATGGTCTAAGATTTTGGATATTTTAAAATGGCATGAGTGTTCCTGGTTTTAAAGGATGCACTGCAGTCAAGTGATTTTCTGAAACAAACAAGACTGCTCTATCTTTACCCACTTACTCATTATATCCACATCATGATGATCATTTATCAAAACTCTCAGTGTGTAACTATTTTGTGAAAGCACCAGTCAACCATACAATATCGTCGCTATATCTATATCGAGGTATTTGGTCAAAAATATTGCGATAATTGATTTTCTCTATTGTCATTTTATCCTATCATTGTCACTTATATCTTATTATTGTCTTTTAATCTTATTTTATCTTTTACATGATCAGTTCTCTTTTACGCGACGAGTGTTTTTGTTGCCGAGCCGTTCTCTCATCAAAAATATGCCGTTGTACTTCTGACCCTGTGTTAACCATTGTGACAAAGAAAAGACGGTATATCTTTCTGCACAGACATGTGTCACTAATGGCTAAAACTCAGATCCCAGCGCCTCTAACGGCTGTCTTTCATTGACATCCATTGAGGCTCCTGTCAACACAGAATCTGTAATTGCCCCCTTTCCTCCGTGTGTTACTGTTGCTGCTGAATGTCAGCACAGAATGGGGGCTCTTGGTATTACTTCTGAGGGACTCGCCAAAAAACCTGGCGGTAACTTCTGGTGGTTTCAATCTTTTGAATGTTGTGTTTTTGCATCAAGCTCCATTTTCTCCACGCTAGAAATAATCTCAGTGTGAGGTCTGGCCATCTGCGTTTGGACAGCTATTGAGGAGAAAACGTCTCCAGTGATGGTGAAACTTTTCTATCACAACAGCTTTTTTTTTTGTTGTAAAAGTTAGAATCTGTTCTCCTTAAAGCCTAAAGCTAATCCTTCAGACTAGCTGCTTGTGGAGAACACACACACACACACACACACACACACACACACACACACACACACACACACACACACAAGCTGACAAACGGCCACTTGGCACACACAGGTAGATCTATCTACCAAGTGAGGACGACAGAGCAACAGAAAGGAGCCAGACGTGTCGTCCCCCCCCCGTCCCCCGTCCCCCCGTCTGTCACAGAAGACCAGGGCCTTAAGTGTGTGTGGCGCTCCCATCAGCCTAATTATCAGCGGAGAAGGAAGCACAACACCTCAGCAACCTTTCCAAATGTCCTCTACTGCCACACACCGCCAGCCCCTAAGGAGTGAGTGTATGTGTGTGTGTGTGTGTGTGTGTGTGTGTGTAGTTGCGTATCGCTCATTGAGTCAGTCGGTGCATGTTTGACTGTGTTTCAGTAAATGAGCCTGTGCATTAATGCTCGAGCATGTTGCACCTGACTTTCCCTTTTTTTCTGTGTGTGTGTGTGTGTGTGTGTGTGTGTGTGTGTGTGTGTGTGTGTGTGTACGTGCGCGGTAAAGGCGGGTGTCACAGTCCAGGATTTCTCTCTTTCTGCACAGCGTTGCAGGTTGAGGACTTTGAAAGATAAGTTCTCGGCAAAATCCGACCTTCTGCTGAGATCAGAGTTTGTCCAGAACTCGGAGGAGGGACAGACGGATAAAATGAATATATATACGTCATGGCCAAGAAGCATGCGGACACACGAACATTACACCCGTATGTGAAGCCATTTGGCCAGATTTGATGGGGGGGGGGCAATGTGGTTTTGAGACATGAAAGGGCCGTCCCAAAACTGTTGCTACAATGTCGGAGACTTTAGGAGACTAATATTTAAACATCAGCTATACCTTTTTAATCCAAAGAGCCATTTTTAAATGCTCTTGTACTTATTGCTAGTGTGGCTCATTCATGTGTTTTAATAGTTTTTGGTCAACTAATGGAGCTCTATGACGCAGAGGAAGAAGGTATAAAAGACTTTGGCTGAACAGACAGTAGTTTTTAGTAGGAGTTTGTTGTTCGTTTTGGTCTTTTTATGGGATTTATTGACAGTAAAGAAAATCGAAAACCACCAGACTCATCCTTTAACTGGAACTTGGGGTAGTATGATATAATATAAAAATAAATGGCTCTTTCTTTTTTTCAGCGCCTGAGTCGTGGTCGGGCCTCGGTCAGGGTCTCTGCCAATGGAAAATAATCGCCGCTGTTGTGACACAACCATCAGTACGCTGACCTTCTGCGACTCACCGCTAGTCGAAAAAAAAAAAAAAAAAAGCCCCAGCCTTTGAGGCCGAGACGGCTCGAGAGTCGCTCCGGCCATTATCAAAATCATATAATTCATCTTATCCTTAAAAAAAAAACGTGTGCGGTGCTTTAGATGGATGCCCAGCGTCACAGCTGCCCGCCCGGTGGAAAGCCCAGCAGTGTCATAACCTTGTGATAATGTTTCATTTCATCCTCTCCTTGTCTTCCTGTACAGTAATGCCTCAGCTGTATCATTTGGTCCATAAAGCTTAAGACTTTCTGGGAAATTGGATTTGAAGCTGAGTGAAGGCCCTGGAGGCGACGTTTGGGTACCAAAAAAAAAAAAAACCTCTTTGTAGCTCTTTTCCTTCCTTCTTTCCTTTTCTTTTTCATTTTTCTATCAATTATTCAAGGCTTGTACTATGTTCTACAAGGAGCCATTGTGACACAGTCGCCTTTACACTTTATGAATTAATGTATTCTGTGAGTCCAGGTCTCCTCTGATACTTGGAGAGAGAGCACAAAGATCATCATAGATCAATATCAAGGCGGGGGAAAAAAGACCTTGGAAAGAAGTGCCTTCGAGGAATCAAAGCAGACTACAGATGCAAAGCAACATCAATCCTGTGGGTTTAAACATGCGATTTTAAGCGCCACACAGCTGCTGCTTCTGCACTTTCTCCCCGTTTCCTCACTCTCGACACCCTGTGGTGGGTCAATATCACAGGAGCTGAAACCTGGAGGGAGGGGGGGGGGGCGAAGATGGAAGAATGCAATCTCCTCGCTAAGCCTGGACCTCCTCCGGAGCTTTGGACTTTTTATATTTCATCCAGCGCTGTCAGCTTCGCGCCCCGCGGCTCCTGATCGCCGCCACCCTTCATCACCGGCACCTCCACGGCGTCTCTTCAGGTGGCTCGCATTAAGAACAGCGCCGAGGTTTGACAGAAGTTACTCATGGGTCAGCAGCGCAGAGGTCGGCGCCCGTAACGAGCCCGACAGCTGATGGATGTGTCACTCATGACGCTGTGTTCTAGGCACCCCCCCCCCCCCCCCCCATCACCCCCGGCAGTGGAATCACTCTTAAATAGTAAACTATAGTTACTGTATTATGTATGTGTCGTGTGGAGACAGTCCCTGACGCTCTGTGTGCTTTTGTGTCTCATTGCTCGCACCATTATCCTGTCAGCGGTGAACGCAGGATTACTCATTCATGAGCATAGACATGTTTTAACACATGTTCAAAGCATATTTGCAACAAAAAAAAAAAAAAAAAAAAAAAATTGAGATGCAGCGTTGTGGCCTTAAACTAGAGTACCGTATTTTTCGGACTATAAGGCGCACTGTGAATTAACGTGTCTATGTTCACACATAAGCCGCACCGGATTATAAGGCGCATTAAGCAAAACAACACAGTCCGGTAAATCAAACTTTATTCAACTCAGTTGTAACAACAAATACCGGTACAGAAAAATACACTCGCTTATCGATTCATTCCTCTTCCACAAATCCATCGAATTCTTCATCTTCAGTGTCTGAGTGAAACAGCTGCGCGATTTCGGCATCAAGAATGCCCGAATCCCTCTCGTCATTTTCCGAGTCAGTCTCGTTGCCGTTATCGGTACTTGGCTGTTCAGTGATGATTCCAGCTTTCGTGAAAGCTCGGACGACGGTTGCGACCGATGGTTACTTGTTGTGCTTATTGGTCGATTTTGACTTTTAGTTTAGACATTACATTCCTGTTACGGGGCCGATCAGGTAGTGACACAGCATACCGTAATGCTCCGAATATCCATTGAGCGGAGCGGCTTCGTCGTACTTACACATTTCGACAGATTTTTGAGCGCATTGTACCACATAAAATCGATCAATAAGCACAACAAGTGACCATACATAAGGCGCGCTGGATTATAAGGCGCACTGTCAATTTTTGAGAAAATTTAAGGATTTTAAGTGCGCCTTATAGTCTGAAAAATACGGTACTAAGAAATCATGAGACGCGATGTCTATAAACTCTTTCACAGAAGAATAATTTTCCACCAGAGTCGATGCAAAAAAAAGTCAAAATTTGATTTGGGTAGTTAAGAGTTAAACAGTGTAAGAGCTGTAAGCGGGAGGGAGAGTTGATTAGGTGCATTGCCGCGAAGGCAGCTTTAGAAAGCAACTTGTAAGTCGTGCGTTTGCTTTAACTGACCACTGGGAGGTTGTGTGTGGGTGGGAAGAACCTTTTGACCCCACGTGAACTTACTTGGGGTCCCAGCAGGCGGCGAGCGGGTCGGAGCCACGGCCTCCAGCAGCCGACTCAAGACAGCAGAGCTGATGGAAGATGATCTTCCTGCAAATACAACACAAACACAGAGAGCGTCAACATCCACTCGGAGGTTCGTTTGTCCAAAACACTTTTATTAAAATAATTAGAATAAAGATACAGAGAGCCAAAAAAAAAATGCACGTCAAATTATCCAGCTCATATTTCCAGGATAAAAATGACACATTTTTTATAATCCCTTTTTTGGGAGCAGGTCCAAGATTGCATTTTTGTCCTACTTACATTTATCTGTCTCCATTGCCGGTGTTGTGTCGAATACTGTCTCCCTACCCGAACATGAACCAACCCTTATCCCTCACCCTAATCACCCAGGGGGGGGGCGCTATCATTTTAACAGGAGGGTGACACTCGACGGGGGACTTTATGCTGAATACGCAACTTCGTAGGGTCCTGCAATTCTATTTTTTAAACATTTCTTTCTGACATTGGAAGACGTAAAGCCAATGAATGGCTGTGGTAGTACATACATACATACATACATACATACATATATATATATATATATTTGAATTAGCTGACAGGAAATGAGCCTCACAATGTGAGGGAGAGATTGGAGGTGAAATAAAAATGAAATATGAGGCGCAGGTGAATTCCAGATCGATACTAAAGGAGTTATGTCGCCCTCTGGTGGTGGTTTGCACTCAAAGCGCAGTGAGAGAACGCTGGCTGGATGAAGGACACGGTTTCAGTGTACGTCACACTTTTTTTAAAATATCTATTTAAAAACTCTGTTCTGGCACCACAGTTCATGCAGTTAATAATTAATGAGTTACATCGATTTCTATTCTTTTAAATGAAAAAGATACTTTTTGTTTTCTGCTTTTTCAAAAAAAATATTTTGCAATATCTTGAAAGAAATTAAAAAATGATTCCACCACAACTGTTTTGAGGATTTGCAAAGACATAGTTCAGCAGATTCAATGTTTTCTTGTCTGTGTGTGTGTGTGTGTGTGCCTCTCTCTCTCTCAATCTCTCTCTCAAACGAAAAAGCAAAGGCCCCCCCCCCCCCCCCCCCCCCAAACAAAATCTCTCCTGTGGCCCCCTGTTGTCTAGAGCCGGGCCTGTCGGTCTCTAAAAAAAATCTCTCTTTTGGCATTTATCCATCTATTTATTTATTTATTTATAGACAGACTGATTGCTTTTGTCTACAGCTCCACATATGATACGTTATTTTCGGACTCACAGCGATATATATTCTTGGTTGTACTGGGTGTCAGTAGTGACGCTGCAGTACCACACTCTCCTGAGCCTTGCTCAAGAGCACCTTAGGGGGGAAAAAAGCTTTAGGGAAGAGTTTTTTTTACTACTGTACACCAGTCAATCACAGCAAAACATTGTATTCTTTTTTATGTCGTGTTCCTATATTTTCACTTCTGCACAATTTCTTAGCTGTGAAGATCTTTGCCAATGACTGCTTCGCTGAAATGACCTGCACATTCCTACTTTTTCCTATGAGAAGTCCTTTTTAAGTGCTCTCAGGTGTGTGTGCTTCAGCGATCAAGAGGGGTGTGGCAGACCTGAACCACAGACACAAGGGGTACGTCCCAAGTCTCTTAATTGCATCCTCGTTTCCCTCACTTGGGTCCTTTCCTTGCGTCTTAGTCCCTCCCACCGGGGATGCATGGAGGAAACCAATGCGAGGAGAGAGGAACGAGGAAATATGTTTTAGGAGACATGAGACGTCCTTTTCCTCTGAAGCGTCACGTGAAGCGACGTCTGTTTCTGATGACGGCGGCCGCTGATCACATCTGGATCACATCTGGATCAGCAGTCAGTCGGCTTTAACAGCTGGAGAGACGTTTGATAGTTTGACAGCACACATGATCACTGTACTTAATAATAGTGACTAATAACTAATAAAGACACACAGTAATCATCACTGTAGAGGTGTTTTCTCTCTGTAGTATCTGTCACCTCTTTAACAAACTGTGTTCTGTTTATGAGCGTTTGAAATTGTGATTGTGACGTCATTATTAAATAACCCAGAATTTGATTATGGTTTCTCTTAAATGACATAACTCATCAAACCATGATCAGCCTCACGTGACTGAATGAAATGATGATGAATGATGTAAAAAGCTCTCTCTCACTTTATCTGTAGCCATAATAAAAGATATTGAGGGAAATATCAGATCATGAAAAGACAAATTTTTCTAACAAATGAAGAAAGTTGTTTGTGGTCCTTTTGTTGTTCAGTCTACAATGAACACATATTTAAACCAGATACTGAATCAGAAAACATATCAAATATAAAGCTTGAGTTTAATCTGCGATACGTCTTCAGAGTTTACATGTTGAAAAAAATCAGATCAGTCCGATCAGCTGCAGCGTCCAATCACATAACTGATGAACAAAGAGGGGGCGTGTCTGCCGTTAAAACACTTCCTGGGAGCCTGTTCTCGTGCGTCCTCGCTCATGGCTCCTCAGAGGTCCCTCCTCTCTCCTCGATCCTCTCTCCTCGATCCTCCGAGCTTAATAAGAGCTTAGGGACGACCGTCAAAATGGCGGCGCAGAACAACTTCCGTTTCAAGCGAGGAGCGAGGAAATGACAATTAAGAGACTTGAGATGTACCCAAGCTCTCTTCTGAAAAGAGGCAGAGTTAAGTCAGCGGGCGTAACAGACTACATTAAGTAATGGTGGATTGCCCCCCTCTAATGAACACCCTCCAATTCCAGTCAAGTTTTCTGCTGCATTTAAAAGAAGTGGATGGAGACGGAGACACAAGAGGCCCGACTCTTCAGAACGAGAGCTGCTGTCATGGCAACATGGCGTCTCTCTGAAAGCGTGGTTACGCCCTCACCTGCGGTCAAGCGGCGCCATCCGTCACCCACGACACTTTCACGCTTCGAGGCTTCGAGGAACCGCATCCGTTCCCGTGATCTCTCCAAACACATCAAACACAATATGAAATTCTGCCGCGGTCCCGGGTCGCTCCGAGCTCTTTTCATTATCGACCAGGCCGTTTGTCCGCCGGGCAGATTGTCTGCTAGATCAGGATCCGTCAGATGTCAGGTAAAAAGCCTTTCCAACGGGGTTGTTATTTTTCCAGAGGTCTCGCCAGAAAAACAAGGCTGCATTCTGGCAGCGGCAATAATGCAGTGTCGGAGGAAAATGCATGTGGAGTTGGAGGTGATGCATCATAAACACGGGCTGGAGATGCGTCCCCGTGGAACGGCAGCACAGACGGATGTAAAACACAGAGGGTTTCCTGTAAACATATATTAGCTCTTCAGGGAACTGCCGGTGCAGGTATCTCTTAGTGTGGAAGCTGAAAATGTTCCTGCTCTGCCATTAAATCCTCTTCAAACACATTACACTTGTCACGACATAATGAGCCTCAGGCAGTCCCGTCTGAAGCCAGGAATCCGTCTGTGTGTGCTTTGCATATCTCCAGAACCGTTTCGTCCGATCTACACCTGGTGGGTGTGCTGCCGGAGACCCAAGGGAGCGCTTTGTCCAATGTGGTGCAATGCGGCCGGACGGTGGCGCTTCAACGACTCATTTTGAACTGACAAAATTGTCTCAAAAACAACAATTGTTCTCGACAACAAATCGATGTATTTAAGCCACGCCCACTTGCGTGTAAATCGTTTTTTCCGCCGTCCTGAATCGGTCTTTTTCTCCCGCTAAACGAAATTTGGTAGAGAAATTTGGTAGAGAACATCTCCGGATCAAGCAGGAAAAAGTTGCCTTCGCAGATTTTTGATGTTCCACACAGTTTTACTGTAGCTGGCCCTCAAAGTGGGCAGGGCTTACATTGCAACCACATTTCGGTGGACGTGTGCCGATATGACGTCCGAGTGACAATTTTGGTGCCATTTGGCCAACAGATGGCGCTGTGGCAGTATCGTCTGACTGTAAAGTAAGGAATCTCGGTGCTTCATTTGCATATATCGAGAGCAGTCCGTCCAATCTGCAATCTTAGCGAAGGACGTTGCAGCGGCGAAGTTTGCACACGCGACACTTTCTATATTGATAAACTTTGCACAGAGAACTGGGCTTCAAGGCCTGCGGCTCATTGACCTCAGCGCTGGATGATGGATATACTAACATTACAACCGAGCTCTTCCTCCCTTCCCTGGAGTTAAAGAGCAGTGAGCGGTTCTCGACAACCCTGGAATGAGCACTTGCAGTCGCCAAGCGATCGGCCCACTCCGAACCCGTCACTGCTCTAGTTCTCTGAAACTCTTCCTATATTTTCCTCTTAAAGAAGAAGAGAAGCCACCTCCAGATGCTGAATGATGAATCCCACTTGACCATAAATTGGAGGCGTGTGGCTTCCACCCAAAACGGCTGCCAGAAGAAGAACTTCAGCAGTACTGAAATCGAGGTAGTGTTAATTAAATAGAGGGTTCTCCAGAGCGTCTGTACTGGCGAAGAGCAGTATGTAAGAATTACAATATAATCCAGAGGGTTTTTACTAGTCAATAGCATTTCTTTAGCCCACAATTTAATAATCCAATCATTATAATCACTCTAAAACATAATAGTCTAAATTTGACAATATGATACTCATGCGGGGTTTTTTTTGTCTTCTTTAAAAAAATCTAAATAAATCGTAAAATGTTCTCCACCTAAGAGAAGAGAAAGATTAAATAAAAATATAAGAATAAATACAAAGAAATATCAGAGGAAATGTGTTTGTTCATGGCTTCCCTGCATGAGGCCCAATGTGATAAGTGTATTTTTACTTTTGTTCAAAAGCCTGAACTTGTGGATTGTATTGGCATCAAATCCTCCACACAAGATCAAAGCAGAGCAGAAACCACTAAATGTTGCTTTTGTGAACCAGCGTTCTGTGTGTGTGCGTGCGTGTGCGTGTGTGTGTGTGTTTATTGTCAGCCAACACCTGAGTTCTTCTAACAAGGCAGATTTGTCAGAGAAAAACTTTCTCTGACGTGTTTTTTTTCCAGAGAGGTTAGCTCCGGTTCACGGGGCATCAAAGGAGTCCGCCGTATGAAAGAAATACAAAATGAAAGCATCACGAATATCTGTCAGTGTCAGATGTGTTGCATTAAATATTCAGCAATCTGCCTGTTTGTTTTTCCTCTGTTTGATGTTTGCTGAGGTGTAGTAACACATCTGTTTGACATGAATCAAATGGATGAACACTGGCAGACACAAGAGGGTGGAAGAAATGCAGTGATTCCTTACAATCGCATTCTTCTCAAACATCTCACCTGTTTCTTTAGGGCGTAGACAATATATCACAACCTATGCCCTCCACCAGTTTGATCATTATGATCGGAGCAAATACTCAAATATTACACCCGACTACTCTCGATTATTAAAGAAGCTGGAGGAAGGAGAAAGATAAAGAAGACAGGGTAACGCTGTCTATGAAGCCTTTATATATGCGTATAGCACTGTATAATCATAGTTATAAGCACTTATTACTATCCATACCGCTTTATAACAATAAACATAACACACTATAACGACTTATGAGGTCAAATATAATACTTCATAATTGTTGGTCACTCACTAACATGTTTTAGTGATGCTCATAGTGTATTATAATTCCCATAGCTCCAATACAATATCACTCATAATCCCATTACAATGCACTGTAAAAAATATTGTGTCTTACGACTTACGGAAATTATAATATGCTATGATCATCGCAAAACGAAACAACAACAACAACCGTGTGGTATTTTGATACTATAATGCTTCATAATATGTTGCGATTATCGTTACAAAGCATTATGGGTATTCATAAGGCATTATACGTATGTTTCCTTGAAGACCTTCTTCTGTTATCTGCAGAGTAAATGCAGCATACATCTGCCTACACAGCGCGTACGGTGTGAAGCACAGCGTCGCATGAGCGCCATATATCTGAGGCCTATTTACTGACGGCGACAGCGCTGAAGGACGAAGCGCTGCGAGTGAAGAGAACGCGCCGCTGCCGTCGAGCTGCTCGGGTGGAGGCTGCCGAGCCGGTTACGCAAAAAAAAGAAAAGAAAAGAAGATTCCAGCTCTTAGACAGCTTCTAACCTTG
Organism: Cebidichthys violaceus; assembly: GCF_023349555.1. Lineage (NCBI taxonomy): Eukaryota > Metazoa > Chordata > Actinopteri > Perciformes > Stichaeidae > Cebidichthys > Cebidichthys violaceus. The sequence continues at coordinate 3,252,234 of NW_027176439.1, forward strand.
AGCACCACAAAAACACTCGAGCAGGAACTCGTGGAAAGAAAAAAAAAGAAGAAGGACGCCATCTTGAATATTGTGGAGGGAGCAAGGCTGTGCAACCTTACCGTCACTCTTCACTCAGCAGACGGGGAGGTCAGGGGGGGGGAGGCGACGGACAGGGGTGAAAGGTCGTGCTGAGTGGCTCTTCCTCCCGTCGCACCATGACCAGCTGGTTCCTGAACGCAGCAGAGATACGGTGCTGTGAGCTCTTCGTCACATGTGAGCGTATGGAGGAGGCGACAGGTGGCAACATTAAATGAACTGAACGCCCTCACATAGATTTGACTGTACATCGTAGTTTGCCAAGAGTTCGACGTATGCTTATGTTTTCAAAGCTGTTATTAATGATTTAAATATGAACATTTTGTGCTCATTTTATGATCTTAATCTGAGGATTCTCAAACGAGATATTACAACGATTATTTCGTGTCTGCAAAAACAAATATTTAGGCCATCATGTGACTCTGCAAATCTCCGGTGAAATTCAAACACAGGCCACAATATACTTTGATCAAATGTCACGTGAAATTCTGCGATATGTCATAAATGAAAACTATACATCGAGGGGCCCGTTCCTGTTGTGTGCGTGCTGCTGAATGAGATCTGAATCCAGAGAGGATATGGTGCGATATGTGCCTACAGTGTCATATGTGTAACTGTATGTTTAACCTGTATTCACTTTTATTTCTTTACCGCCTGAGGATGCAACATTCATTTCAGTGTAAACTGTCATTTCGGATGCGAGTCAGTCTCCTTTCAGCTTTGTTTTTGGTCTCCGACTCTGCCGGCTGATAAATGCTGACTGGGCTCATCGGAGACGGTTTTTTCCTAAACGGGGTTGACGGGAGCTGTGAGGGTGATTTGAGGCAGTAAAGTTTTGGGTTATAAAACCAAAAGGCTCAGAGTAGGGTGATCATTTTCTGTGTTCGTCACAAGGAGCAACCCTTTTTAGTCGTCTGGTACATTTTTTGATATAAAAATGTTGATTAGTGCAGCTTCATATACTCCAATAAAATGATAAACTGACAAACTACGGCAGAAGGAAACTCCGCAAGGGGAAGTGAAACTGAGCTGAGGCGAGTCGTGGCCTCACCCGTGAATCGCCGTCGGTCGCGGTGTGCTCCTCCATCTTCATCCGCTGCCTCTCCTCCTCTTCCTCCTCCTCCTCCTCCTCCTCTTCCTGCAGGTGGTGGAAGTAGCTCTGGTCGCGCTCAATCGCTGATGCCAAACGTCTGCAAAGCAGAGAGACAGACGCATGCGGGAGTCACAAATACGGGCCATCACCGGCGTGCTTTAATGATGATATATGTTCACTTTCCAACAATCCATGCGACAGAAAATAAAATGTAAAAAAACACAAAAAGAAACAATAATAATAGAAACCACAAATGCCAAGCGTACACATTAATCTCCTGTCTTTATTGGACATACAAAAAACATCAAAGCCGATGAGTTACATTTAAAAGTGCTTGCGTGACTTCACAATAATCCCTTTCTCTCTCTCTCTCTCTCTCTCTCTCTCTCTCTCACACTCACACACACACACACACACACACACACACACACACACAAAGTGTGCACTGTAAATCATCCAAATCAGAGCACACCGAAACAGCAGGCAGGCACAAATGACACCTAACTAGAGCATTATGGGAGAAACGTGTTACGTCTGGCCAGATTAATGACTTAATTATGGCGGTTTAGCTTCCAACCGTAACCTTTCCTCAAACGCTGTTTGCTTGTTTTCCTCATGCTGCACACGTAATTACCTTTGCATTAATGCGGCGGTGGAAAATTAAAAGACGGCGCTTTGAAGCAACTGTCGAGGTGACTTTGCCATCAGCAGAACGGACCAAGATAACACAGAGGTTCTTCTTTTTTTTCTTTTTTCTTTTTTTCACACGAGCAGCTCGCCTTCTTCTGGGTGAAGCAGGCGGACAAAAAGCAGGTCAAAGTGCGTCCTGCTACGAAGCTCTTCATGGCGAGTCAAGGTTGGCGTGTGATCCTGTAGTTGTTGTCGATTCAAAAGGAATATCACGTTGCTGTGTGTGCGCTCTCAAACGGAAATAAAAAAAAGTGTGGTTCAGCTTTTGTTGCTGATGTTTGGAGGGAGCTCAGCAGTCATCAGGTGTTCCAATATGACTGTGACTCTGAGATAAGCGGTTATGTCATATTACAAAGGCAATATCTAGAGAACAATGTATGTTAGGATTGGGTAATGACTCAGTGTTATTGTTTATATACTTTCAGCATAGTGAATGGAGAATATAGGATCACAGTGTTTTCTTGTACAATATCCTGCTGTGCAAAGGAACGATTTCAAGAAAACTGTAAATATAAAGCTACCAATATGAGTCGATTAAAAGCTACCGTGTGAATGTCAGTGTTGTTTTTTTCCAATGCTAATGCTCTACCAGCACATGACAGAATATTTTCATGCACGCGAGGTGATGCGATATGAATTCCTGTTGACGGTTTCATGCTCTTCCACTGATCGCCAGTTGGTGGCAGTAAGGAGACAATAAACATATTTATCCTGCAAAAGGTAGAGAAGAAAACGACTACCGGCTTTGAAGCTAATTTTGCATAGAAAAGTTGTAACTTTTGTCATGTGATGCCGTTGGACCAAAAATACTTTTCCCGATACATTAACATAGGGAAAGAAATGTCCGTAGATCAGAGGATCATATTTTTTTTTTTTTAGGTTAATCAACTTCTCAATATGAGCACTTAAATCATTAAGTCTTAAAAGTTGTAAAATGCACTAATGTCAGAATCCAGAGTTATTTTCCTGCTGTTCGAGTGAGTGAGGCTGAGCTGGAGTGGCTATGAGGCGGGGTTAAAGGAAACGCTCACGCTCTTGTTCTACAGGTCCAATAGAAGCCACCACTCAGCTCGGCTGCCAACTTGCAGTACTGCCCCATAGAGCACCACTTTAAAAGAGGCCTCTGTGAAACGTTTCGACAGGACGCCTTGAACTGTAAACATGTCAATCATTTCTTTTTTTGTGTTGTGAATTTTTAACCCATGAAGGTTTTGTGTTTGCGAAACTTCCTCCGGGGCCAAGAAAACATAACGTCATCTCAACGTAAAGTCTACGGGCCGAGAGGCAGGAATGTGAGCGCAGTGAGCATCTTCTTAGTGCATGCTCTCCAGTTCTCCGAATAAAACCACCATGTATGACGCAGGTTCCAACATAATCAAAAATTTAGCAAATGTTTTTTATGAGGAGTGAAATGCGTTCCTTGGGGTTTGCTGGAGATCATTTCCATAACCCAGTTGTCCAGAGCGACTCACGGTGAATAGAACAAGCTCCAATATCCTGATTATAAACACAACAAGTTGAAAGAGGAGTGAGGATCAGAGCCACAGTGACCTAACACTATTCTCGTGACCTTTCCTTTGCAGGCGAACTAGATGGGTTTTTGCAAGCAAAGGCACAAAGGCCTGCATATGTTATGTTCCAGCCCCTCTGCAGCTCCGGTTCTTATTTGTTATCTAAGTGAGCGAGCTGGCTGCTAATATTTTTCGCCCACAAGTAGAGCCGACACAGAGCGCTTGTGTTCCAGCATGCTAATTTGGCTCCGTCTTCGGCGATATACGCGGAGCGCACCAGTTTAGCTCGGAGGCACGTCTGTTCTATTTGCATACCGCCACGCCCCTGACGTTACTTATTAATCTTCAGATGTGACATCTAAGTCCAAAATGCAGCAGTCTTAATTAAAGTGTGGTTCTATCAGCATCGCTAATGACTTGGAGCTTCGAATGTGGAAAAAGAAAGTTGTTCCCCAGAGGAGCTGCCGGCTGCCAAGAGTGTGGGAGGCGACCTTGCCTCAGACGTGACTCATTTTGTTAGCTCTTTGTGCTAAAGTGACTCTTTCGCTTTTAGTTCAGCTTCTAATTGATTCATATCTTCTAACTGGCAGCAGGCAGGTGGGTGTCTCACCGCTTGTGTTTGATGCGCCACGCCGCACAAATGTTTGTGACAACAACGCCGATTCGTGTCTGAATGCAACATGAAAGGTGAACAGTAATACGCCGAAGGGGGGGAAGGGGAGAGAAAGAAGCAGGCGGGGAAGAAAGCGGACGAGTCGATGACGGGCGGCAGAATTTGGTGTGACAAGAAGATATTAAAAAAAAAAAGGCATTGAGAAGAAGCAATGTATCATCAATACGTAAATGAAACTTTTTTTTGTGTGTGTTTGAAAAGCCGAGATGCTGTGAAGTGAAACCCCATTATGCTTTTCTTCTCATCCCCGCCGTCTGTCCTTCCCGTCAATAACAAGTTCTTCTTCTTTGTGAGACTGAATTATGAGCACAAATCCGGAGCCTGGCTCGAAAAGCTCATTAAGGATGACAATGCTCGGAAAGGGAGGCTTGATCGGTGGCTCAAAATTGATTGCAATGTAAAAAATTTCGACATTTGTGCGTTGGGAGAGGATGGTGGTGGTGGAACGGGGGACAGTTTTTTTTTTTTAAACAGATCAGATCACGGGAGCCCTTGGGTGGCAGCTTGTTGCCAGGCAACAAAAGAGATAGGGTTTTTAGGTAGGTGAGGCATCTTCACAGCGATTAGACCAACGAAGATGCTTTATTCTGAATCGACTCTCACGTCATCATGAATTACAATACACAAGTTGTGGTTAAAGCCTTTAAGCGTCGGGGAATTTTGTTTGGGTTGTGATACGCGAGCGACTGCGACATGACGTCAAAACTCATTTCATAATTAAACCCCGGTTATGGATCTATCAGAAGAATATCCGTCAGCCGCGACGCGACGAGTGAACAGGACTCCCGGGTTGCGTTGAGGCAGCGTGGCAACGGTTCGCGTCGACATCGCCGGAGACAAACGCGAGCTGGCGTGAATGACTAGAGTGCCACGGGCAAGGAGCTGGAAACGCTGACTGGGCTTTGTAGCGTCTGCTGAGACTAAACAGGAACAAAAAAACAAAAACAGCGAGTACGAAAAAAAACTCGCTGTATCAGCACAACATGGAGCATCTCAGTTCACCTACTTGTTGTGACAGAAAATGAATGGCGTATGAGGATTGGTAGCAGCGCCAAGATGCACAAAAACAACATGATGTAAATAATATGGAGGTGCAGGAAAACTCAGCTTTAAATGCGCGTCCTAATTTCCCCCTCGTCTTTAACTGGAGACAATTATTACAGCTGTGCCTGTGTTTTGGGGATTACGTAAATTAAGTGGCAAATCCCCGTCCTACAGAGGAGGATTAGGGCCATTCCAAATACATTATGTAATATTATCGTCCCATTTTTCGGATATTTTTGTGCTTTTATCTGAGAATCGTGATCGTTCTTCTGAATTACGACTTTAATCAAAGAGCTGCAATGATCGCCCCCCCCTCCCCCCAATACTTGGGAACATTGACATGAATTGGATTAATGAAGATCTGACGAGTAAAGCTCTTTTTTTCCCCATTGTCAGGATACATTATTTTATATATCTGGATGTCACAAAGTATTATTGCACTTTTGTATACCACTTCTCAGAAACGAGACAAAGGGAAAAGCTGTGTTCAAATCATCCAGTTTTCAAAACTTTGAAGTCTGACAAAACACCATAGTTGTGTAAGTATTACAATGGTTTCTGAGACTTAAATATACCTTCTGAACTAATGGTTGAACTGTCGAACTCAATACATTTGAGTGGTTCTAATAACTTCAACATACAGCAAACAATACACGTCAAACACTGATGTAAAGCAAAGCTCTGGGACTCTGGTGCTCGGAAACACTACAGCTTTGATTAGTGTGATTACTGAGGTAAGAGGAGATAATGGTCAATCAGATGGTTCATATATAAACAGCCATTATGAAACATGAAATTGCTGGAAAAGCAGCCCCGCTACGTGTCAATTGTGTCCACCGAACTGTCCGAACTGAAAAACAAAAACCAGGCCGATTAAGTTCAAGAAGTTTTTTACTCCGGCCAAAGAAGCAGTAGAGACTTTCAACAAGTGAGCTGACAAGAGAATGGGCTCTGCCCCGTTTGGCCTTAAAGGCATCACAGCCCTTAACCATTACCACTGTATTCACTTGCAGGGATAAACAGCCACATTTCATCAAGGGGGGGGGGGGGGGGGCGCATCTCCTGTGAAAATGGCAACCTTTCCCCGTAACACCTGTATGAATAATTCAACACTCTGGGCTCTATCAGAGGCTGTCAGAAATGTCAGCCGGTTGGAAGTACCCTTGGCTGCCCCCAGAGGATTTTGACTCTGCACCCTGTGGTGGGGTTAGGGGGTTACACACACACACACACACACACACACACACACACACACACAGGCACCAAATGCCACAGCTTTTCCAGTGGCAGGACTCCACTGCCTGCAGGACACGGAAAGCTGAGTTTACCGGCAGTTAGCGAACTGTTTCAGATTTCCCCCCCCCCCCATAAATAGCTGCTGCTATTGCCATCTTCATCTGTTTTAGTGGGGGTGAGAAGCAGCTAGACGCCACATGTTTACATCAACAGACGGGATTCATTTGTTCCATATTTGCTGAACACCCCCAGATGTAAGTCTCACCTGGTGTGGCCACAGGTGCTTCAGCCCTTTCGCCAGCCTGCTTGCGACAAATTCAGGCAAACTCTGAAAAGAACGTGCATAAAAACAAAGACATTAAAAACAAAAGGACAAGCTGTAGCGGACCCCAGCCGGACAATGGTGAAGCGTACTGATGTTTCCAGAGGCCTTTATTTATTTTTTTCTCATTTAAACCAATCTCCGGAAAACACCTTAAGAGCTACGGAACAGATACAACATAAATGAGCTCTTACGAGTTTAAACATTACTTAAATTACATTTCAATGTACATGGGAGCATTAATTTAACATTTTCTCTAATATATACACATTTCAAAAGCACATGTAAAAACCGAAATATAGCATTAGCTTAAATTTACAGTCATTTAGCTAACCCTCTTAAGCTAACATTAGCATCTAGTTGAAACAGAAATAGAATAAAAAACACAATAAACAAAATAAACACACAATACCTTGTTCCCGTTCCAGCTAGGTGCTTAACCGTTAATTAATAAACTAATATTGCAGAGGAAAATTTTATCACACTTTTCGTCTGCACCGTCAATTATCTTTTTATCCAAATCCAAAGTCACGCTACTATACTCTGACGAGAGTTGGATCTGCTTCCGGTTTCGCCAGAAGGACTTCAAAATAAAAGGACTCAAAACATAGAAAGGGCAATTACAAAATAAAAGCTAGCAGGAAGTGATTAACTTAGGTAACAAAGAAAAGGGTTTGTTGGAAATATTCACCTTACACAAACAGAACCTCTTAAGAGTCCTTTACACAAGCAGCTATTATATTTTTGTCTTCTGAGTATAGCTCTAGTACTCAGAGCACTGTTTCACCCACGAAAGACTCTCCCGCATCCCCATGTGACCTCTGCAGAGGCGAATTGGGCAGCAGGCCAAGAGTAAAAGATTGCGTCTCTAATATAACATCGCGTATGGAAATGACAGATAATCGGGCAATTAATCTCTACATAATTAACTGCAATGAGTAAAAAAAACAACAACTCCTTAAGTGAGATAAAATGATGTTTTCTGCAATGTAAATTAGATAACAGGGTGTGAGAGGAGTATAAATGTGGGCGTAATGATTAACAGTCACACCTTACTTCCTCCTGTGGAATCTGGAGGGTTGCTGTTAATGGATCGGTCCACTATCTTTGGTGGGTCGTCTGTAGTCGCCTATGAATCATCAGAGTTGAGGAAAAGGGGCATTAGCTTGGACGGGATATTCATGAAGATTTTCTATCTTCAGCTACAAAACCGATTAAATCCAACAGGTGATAACTGAGGACACTTATCTCCAACATGGTCTCGAGCTGTTAAGAACATATAGACGTTAAATCAAATGATATCAGTATCAACCAGGCTGCAACCTCTGCTTCTGCAAAGTGAAGCCAATGCGGAAGCGTCTTAAACTTGCACTCTCGCTAATGGCCACCAGGGGGCGACTCCTCTGTTTGCGATAAGAAGTCCGATTGTATAGCAGTCTATGAGAAAAATCTTGATTTATTCCCTCAGTAAACATTGTAAACATGAGTTTATGGTCTCAATCTCTAGTTTCAAGTCTTCTTCAATACAGCACGATGTTCATTTAGTACATTATGGTCCATTTAGAGTTAAACAGACCATAAAGCGGGGTATGCTTTAGGGCGGGGCTACACGGTGATTGACAAGTCGCATACTGCGTCCTTACATCACTCCTCCGCTGTCCAAATATGGTCACTTCTGTTCACTGCAGTCGCCTACTTGAAAAAAACAAGTAAACTGAATGCCAACTAAATGCAGTTGTTAGCACGTCCTAATAGCGCTGCACAGTTAATCAGATATTACAATTTTGGCTTCCCACAATTAAAAGTACACAGAGTTAAATTAAATCCTGATGTCTTTGCAGCATTTACTGCACATTGTTGCTTTTATGTCTTTGCTATATTTGATTGTACAGCGCTTTGGTCAACTGTTGTTCTTTTTAAATGTGCTTTATGAATAAATAAACATCACTAAGAATGCTATTTCGACTGTAATGTGAGAGTCTGTGAAGTGTCTTCGGAGCCATGCAAAACTGAACACACACTCCAGTATCGCAGTTGGTAGAAAGCTGTTGTTTAAGTTCACAGAGCTTTATTTATTAAAACCACCGGGGTGATACCAAAGATTTCAAAGATACCGAGTATAGCGGGTTGAATTTTGGGGAAATTGTGTCCAAAATGATGCACAAGCAATCTAGAATATTTCCATTTAATGAAGCCATAAAAACATGAAGTCTTGGGTTTGATAAAGAGTTGGAACAAACTGATACAGACTATGTATGACGCTGTCAGACAAAATGATTAACAATCCTAATGCTCTGGGAAAAACTGCATGAAAAGGGGTTAAAGAAAATGGAGTTCCAGAGTGTAAATGCTGAATATTTGGTGGTTAATGTGGTTAAAAATGCCACTCCGCTAAATGTCATGACTTTTTAGATTCATGGCAAAGCTACAGATGAACTCGACAAGAACCGAGCTGCAGGTCTTCGAGCTGCAGCACCCGAAAGGACAAAAGAAAGGTGGCGAAAATGCCACGGCCGTCATATTTCACTGCCGGGCTTCTCTCCGAGCGGTCCTGCCTCCGCCCCACCGTCTCTCTTCATCTTCCTCCTCCACATCATCATCATCATCATCATCATCATCACCATCATCATCATCACCATCATCATCATCCCCTTTGTCCCTCCCCGCGCGCCTCTGCTGATGGATGAGCTCGTTTGCTGCAGATCTCTTTCGAGTCAAACCGGGACACTGTTGTTGCCTCTCTGCTACTCCAGTGGACACCGGAGAATAGAGACCCCGGAACATGAATGCTGTACGGGGCCCACATGCACGCACAAAATGCATGATCCAATACATACCAAAAAAAAAAAAAAAAAAAAATTTCCATCAACACCCAGGAGTAACGCTTATTGCATTTGTCTTAACGGCACCACAGAGAGCTGAATCAAAAGCATTGCAAATGCAATAACACAGAGCGGGAAACTGCAGAAGATGAGATTGCCTTGTTTTCCCTCCTTAGTGATTTACAGTGTATACGGGGCAATTCTTGTTCACTGCAGCCATAGAGACAATGGATTGGCAACAGCCGGCATGGCTAAACCAATTCAGCGAATTAATTTTTCTCCCCCCCCCCCCCCCCCCCCCCTCCAGTAGCGTCGTTTTGTGTTAGATCGAGGTTCAAGCATCACTCCGCATTATTTCCGACTCAGTGTTGGCTGCAATAACTTGTAAAAACGTCTTTCCAAAAAATACATTTCCATAGATAAGCCACTCCACTCTGATGTGTCAGTTTTGATACGGACTCTCTCTATTCGCCGGCCAGCCTCAGCGACTGAGCCAGCACCACAATAACTATGATGAATGCAGTGTCCACAGGAACAAACCAGCCATTTGACACTTCCATCCCCCTCTTGATGCATTAGCTGCTGATATCCCGTGGATCCGAAACTGTTTGAAGCCTCATGAGTCGCTGTGACTCCCCCCCCCAAGCATAAGGCCGTAATCATCGAACAATTGTCAATGTCTTACTTCAAATGCAATTGTTAGAGGGTACAGGCTTTGGGGGATCAGACGGAGCATCTGTGTTGGTGATTACGAAGACTGACTCTGCGGCGGAGCCCACCGGTGGCCTTCAAAACTAACTCTGAGATCCTCTCCAACTCCAGTCGCACTGAGGACGGTTCAAAGCAAACTGGGTCACGGGTGTGTTTCCCATCCTCCTCTGACTGAAAGTCCGAAATTATGTTTTCATCTGGGCTGGAAAATTTTGATTTGCGACACACTTGATGTGCTTGAGGGCGGTCAGTGTCCATTAAAAAAAAAAGCCACAGGCATTGGATGGGACTGCTCTGTGAAGCCCGGAGATGGAGAGGGAAAGGGTTTTTTTTGGGGGGGGGGTTTGGGGGGGGGGGGGTGATGAATGAGAGATAGAAACCCTGCCATGAAATGAGAGTGATCACACACATATACACAGAAATATATGAACATATCACTTGAGAGCGGCATTAGCAGTTCAAGGGAGGAAAAACACGAGTGTAATGGGACCATGAAGACTTTCTGATCTTTAGCAGCTACCAGATGGGATGGAAAAAAAAAGAGAAGCAGAGAAAGAGAGAGAGAGAGAGAGAGAGAGAGAGAGAGAGAGAGAGAGAGAGAGAGAGAGAGAGAGAGAGAGAGAGAGTTTGGATTCTCTCAAATGAGCCATTTTTAATTTTGAGTGAGATGAATAAACTGCCAGCCATCTTTGAAGTTAATCCTGATTCAAGGCATCAAAATGATTTGGTGATGATGTGTTTACACGAGATGTGGGGGGAAGTCATCTGAGAGAAGATATTATAAAGTCTGACGCTCTCTTTTATCAACACAGAGACAAACAAAACAAACTGTATTGAAACTGAGTGAAACCATGCAGGTTTATTTAGACTAATGACTAAAAATATACCTTTTACCACGTGCTGTTGTCCCACATTGTCGAGTTTAGGTTTAGTTTCCAGGTGGGAGTGAAGTCTGGGCGCCTCACTCGGTCCCCGAGGGGGGGGGGTTCCGGGCAGCCGTGCCGGCTCAGCTGGCACCTGTCGGCGGTTAAGACTCTCCAGGGGAGTCCGGCTCCTCTCGACACGGACCGCCCAGTACTGTTCCGAGCACGACGTGTCCCGGTCACAAACTAGGACCGGACACGTCCTTTGGCTGCACCCAGACGTAACGGAGCCAGCGTGCAATTTCGATTAATCATGATAAGTCTGTACGTTATGAGGAAAACTAAAAGTTGCACAAGAACAGTGAGTAAATAAACGGAAGGTAAAGTGTCCAAACATTCCTACAAACTTCGGCTCCATGCGTTTTCGCACGTGCCAAATGAAGCTCAGCCCACCAGGAAGTAAAACGTTATTAACTACGTGGCCAAAAGTATATGGACACTACAAACACTTAAATCATGCCAGATTTTGCTTCCCCGTGACGCTATTATATGGAAGCCCATTTCTGCCACTGTGAGGAAAAAATAAAGATCCTGTAAGTCATTATAATGAGATACTATCTCATAATAATTACTTACTATCTCATCATTATGACATGCTAAGTCATATGAGATGCTAAGTCATTATGAGATGCTAAGTCATAATTATGAGATACCTCATAATCATGACTTAGCATCTCATAATTATGAGATGCTAAGTCATATGAGATGCTAACTCATTATGAGATGCTAAGTCATATGAGATGTTAACTCATTATGAGATGCTAAGTCATGATTATGAGATGCTAAGTCATGATTATGAGGTATCTCATAATTATGACTTAGCATCTCATAATGAGTTAGGATCTCATATGATGATTTACACTTTACAGGATTTTTATTTTTTCCTAACAGCGGTGGAAATGGGCTTCCATATTATTAACACTCGAGGCCCTTGTTTGGTTAATTTGTAATAAATTAAAGTACGTGGTTGCGACTTGACAACTAATTGTGATTTAAACCACGTTACTATGAAGGATTCTAACAGGTGGATGAAAGTCTGACTTGTTAGCGTGATGTAGCTAAGTAGCACCATGACAGACCACTGCCTATTCATATCACAAACTAGATCGAGGATGATTTATTTTAGGCATGTCATTCACAATGACTGGTAAATTTTCTTTTTCTATTTATTACATTTAACTACAGTATGAGAATTAAAGATAGCAAAATCACCAAATCACTTTCATTCCACAAGATTCCAAAATTAAACTGGCAGCTATGGGGACATCCTAAGCTAGCTACTTTTAGCAGGAGTTTAGGTTAGCTAGCTAGCTATGCTAAAGGTTTTTATTTTGCATCGTCACTGGTATGATGTATAAATAACTCAGCTCATGTTCGCCAAGATGTCAGTTAACTGAAATGTTTTCATTTACATATAACAGCTATAACTAAAAATAAATAGTAATGAGTAAATGTAAACGTAGCTTTAGCTTTAGCTAAGGCTAGCTATAGCTACATCCCCTACTAGCTTGAGCTTGAGTGTTAGCCCTCTTGCTTTGGTAGTCTATTGGGTTGTTAATTAACATTTACGCTGCCAAAGGTAATTTACTGCAGTTTAATTTTTACTTAAACTTTTTTTTTTTACTTTAATTACACATTTTTTATGGCATAATATTATTTTTCTAGTAAAACAGAACACAAAATAACATCACACCAAGTTATGGTAACTCCTATTAAATTCAATGAGATTAGATGTGTTACTGTTATTATTTACACAAACATGTATGCGTCTTTGCATCAGACAGTTTGACTTGTCACTGCAGGAAAAGCATAAAGTGCCATTATAAACATTGATGATGGCTCTCGTCTATTAGGACTCCCAGTAGGCCTCTAAAAAGAGACAGCAGTCCAGATCCAGTTGTTATTATTGTAAATAATGACTTTGTTTTATCTATAATAGGAAAAGCATGTGTGCTACTAGTGACATTATGGCTCTGTTCTGTTCAGACAGTGCAGTAAGCGCGCATGTAATTCCAGTATTCTTGAACTGAAGCAGCTGAATGAAAGTCAGCTTTATTATTTTCATCTGTGCTGTTCCTTTTCAAATTGCTTGCCAAGAAAAAGGCCTGTTGTCCTCTAATTAGTGTCTCACTTTGGTTAAGAGTCTTACAACCTGCAAACATACCTGACTATTGAGTGACATGAACAAAGAATGCCTCTGCTTGGCTACATTAACATGTTTTCCTCATTCAGTATTTGTATCACTCACCAGTGAGATTATAGATGTTATTAAACCATCAATCACACTGACTTTATTGATATTGGCTAAGGTGAGGTGCCAAAGCTCTTTCATTATTTTCGAGTTGGTTTTCTAAAAAATCACAGCTCAGTGTGAGACTGCATGTAATCAATTTAAATTAATACATCAAGATAATGTTGCAGAATCAATAATAATTTGCCCACAGTCCATAAATCTATCCTTTACTGCTCCATCTCTTCAGTACAATTTCAGTCCACACAGCTCTGAGATCAACCTGGAAAACTCTCAAAATGGTAAACAAATTACACTCCAATCACCTTGTGACCAATTATCCATTTCACAACACAGACACAGAATAGAAGTTGTTGTGTTGGATGACAGGATGTTAACCTGGATGAACATCCAGAGAAGAGGTGCTAAACAGTGAAATCCGCTGCTGGTGTTTGGATGGAAACCTGCAGTTACTGTTGACTGTTACTGAACAGGAAGCCCACACATACATTTCTCCAGAAATAAATTACCTCACTATGCACAAAGTAAAGCTGAGATGAGATAAAATAGGATAACAAATATGGGTAAATATCATGCACATTTTTGCAGCAGTAAACTACAACATTTGGATAAATTGGGATTCCATTTTGGGGTTACGTTTAAAATGATGTTACTTACTAAAAAATATGACTACAATTAAAAGAAAATTGGTAAAAACTGTAAAATATTATCCATATTTAAAGGTTCTTTAGTCAACATTCAGAGCATTAATGACGCAGCAAACAAAAGCTAAAGATATGAGATATACCTGAGCAGAGAATGACCAACACCGATCATTCGCCCAGAGGCCGCTGCTTAATGTGAAACGAGAAGTCAACAGTGATGTATTTGTCATCTAACTTGCGTACTTTAGGTGTAAGGGCGCTTTCGTAGTTATTTTGCCTAAACCTAACTTAGTTGTTTCCTGTGAAGTGTGACTGCATACATGTAACGAGCGGAAATTGACACGTGTTGCATGTTTTCGTAGGAAAACGCATGAAAAATGAGAAGTAACTATTCGTAAGATATCGTACGAACTATTGTATGAGAATACATTTCCCTGTTAGCTTTGTCTGCACTGCTGTTGTTGTTTTCAACTGTTAGCGCTGTTAGCACGGTTAGCTTCTAGCCGCCGGCTCAGCTGTGAGCCATTTGTGTGGACATGTGTGAAACTCATATAGTTGGGAAAAACTGACATATTTGAGAATATGTCAATATCCTACATTCTAAGTTTCATCTCAAATACTTTTTTCCAAATTGTATTTCCACCTTTGCCTTCCAAACTTTTGAAGAGTATGAACACCTTGCTGCACCGTGGGCATATGTGCCTTTAATGTGAACAGGATGGAAGTCTCTATTGATGGTTGAAACAGAGGAGGCGACTCCGGCAGCAACAGCAGCAGCAGCAGCAGCAGTGAAACCCAATTTAACCTCTCACAGTATATCCTACAGACAGAATTTGTGGGTAAGGCATCACACAAAGTGTCAGAAACATCTGTTCAATCTGTTTTGTGCTCCAGTGGACAGTATGCCAAGATCTCAGGGCACATGGCTCTAAAAATGAAACACTGACAAGTCTGTCACACTTGATAAAAGAGGGAACAATAATAACCCTGTTGAGACTGCCGAGCGAAAGAAAAATGGAAGTGGAAAGGAGCTTTGCACACTCACTGCACACACACACACACACACACACACACGCGCACCACTGAAACGTTTCAGATAACACAAAACAGATAATTTTGTGTCATCCTCGGCCTCCAGTGGAGGTATTTCATGCTCCAGACAAACCACTGCCACTGTGTGTCCTTTAAGGAGGGTGAAACACAGCGAGAAGAGGCACTCCCGATGCCTCACGACAACACCGAGGAGCCCAGTCACCACTGACAGAATAGAGTTCACCGGGATGTGAGAAAAGAACGGCCTTCAGGCAACGAGTGCAATAGTTCAAACACAAACTAGCCTCAGCCAACTGCTCGCTATTTGCCATCGCGCCCTCAAAAGTTAAAAATACAACTAATTAGTCTGCCGCCTTCTTCAGGCCAGCGAGAGGTAGCGGCCTCCACACCCATCACCCCATGCATGCCCACACATACCCTCTCATGGGATCGGCATGAGTGCTTAATAAGTGCTAAAACAGACAGGAGCAGTATATAAAGCCCTGCAGAGATTTCTCCGTCTCACCGCTCTAAGCTTTCTTTTATCATTCCCTCACTCCTTAAGGAGATTTTAATTGTTGAAATTCAACGAAAGAGCCTCCGATTCCAGTTTTCTTTCCAGGTCCATAAGGGTTTTTTTCTTTTTCTTTTTTTGTCTGTAATTTTATTTCTTGAAATCATGAGTGAACACGACAAAACAGAGTCGTCATGTGGGGCGTACGGCGGAGGCGTCCCCTGGTTCCCCCTGAGAAAATGGTGGCAGTCCAGCAGGCTTTTCAATCAGGATGTTGGCATGCCGCCTTTCCTGGAGCCGGGGGACCCTCGGTGGATGGACGTGGACCGGCTCCAGAGGAGTTTGGCCGGCTGCTTCTGGCCGGGGTACATACCCGCTCCGCTGTTTGTGCCCTACATCTCTGGGCCCACGAATCACGCCGGCCAGCAGATGAACAAGGAGCAGTACAAGTGGAGGGTCGGCCTGGAAGTGGCTCACTTCCTCCCCTCAGAGATTTCACTCAGCGTCAGAGACGGATTCCTGGAGGTCGGAGGTACAGAGCTTTGGCGTGCAGTTCTGTTAATTAAACAGCATTAAAAGTTCACTTTAGCATTGCTAATTACTTTTACACACAGGATAGCTTCTGCTCAAGTATTAATAATTGTATCTATCTAATATTATAATCTCTTAACAGAGTTATCTAAATAGACTTCTCTCGCAGTTCACAGAATAAACCCCTCAAAACTAAACACTAATGGAAAGGAAGCTGAACGAAACAAAATTAGAAAGCTGCTGAATATAATGGGCTCGGGGAAATCACAGCGCTGTGGCAGAAATTAATTTCTGTGTTGAGTGGTTGCTCTGTGTTGCTTGATTCCTCTGTGTGTCCTCACATTCTTCCCCATAAACGGTAATCCATCCCCAGGGAGACACGAGGAGAGGCCAGACGAGCATGGATTTATTGCCAGATGTTTTACAAGGAAATACAGGTATGCAGAGTAAACACTGATAATAAACCTGCAGACCATTACACACACACACACACACACACACACACACACACACACATTCTACGCCCTTCTGAACACCAATCAGCAGCCTACGAATGGATTCATCTGAAAAACTAAATAGATATTACTGTATGTACATCAGTTTCAGTGCTTGAATACACTTTGGACGTGGAGACATTGTAAACAGGATGGTGTCGTTCGCAGGCTGCCAGCTGAGATTGATGTGACCAAAATCGTATCCACGCTTTCCGTTGACGGGATCCTGACCGTGGAAGCTCCACTTTCCAAATCCTCCGTTCCTTCTCCCATCATCATTCCCATAAAGGTGACCACAGCTGGGAAGTTTATTCACATTTAGGGAGAGACACCCCACGCGCTGATGCATTTTCATACTTGGGGCGATTTTGCTTCCATAACATGTTTTCATTCAGACACACTTTTAGGTGTTTATCTTGCTACTTTGTCTATTTGTTTCTGTAGTTTTGTCCTAAGGTTTGCATTAGATAATTCCTCATTTGTACATTTAAACACAACATTTCAGAAAACTTGTAATACAAAAGATGATTGTCTCAATGTAAGTGGGGAAGCTTCGCAGTGATATTAATTAGTTAATAATTGTTTCCCTACTGAGCCAGACATGTCACACTTACATGCAAAAAACTTTCAATTTTTTTCTCTATTCTGAAGGTTTTTACATTCATATTTAATTCATTTATAGAACTTTTTTTTTCTTTCTGATTAATACAAAAATGTATTCAAAATCCCCTCTGTAAAACACCTTTGACTCCAATATGTCATCAAAATTAATTTTGAACCTGGCTTTTTCTATTGTTCCAATTTCTGCTGTGGAAAATGTATAAAAAATAGTGCATATTTAATAAGATAATTCCTCATTTGCACATTTAAACATAACATTTTAGAAAACGTCTAAAACAAAAAAGAATTGGCTTAGTGAGTAATCAAGTGGGGACGTTTCATGCTGACATCCATCAGTTAAAAGCTTTGCCTTATTCACCTGGAGTGACTCTCCTTACAGGAACTGTTTGACATTTTGGTACATGTGCTTATTTGCTTTCCTGATGAGAGTCAAGCACATTTCCCAAAATGTCAAAGCATTCCTTTCAACGGGACAAGTTCTGAACAATATGTGCTGATTGCATCTAATTCAATATCCCTCTTAAATCTCCACTTACGAAAAGGAATGGCATGCATTGATGTAATACGATCAAGTGGTATTGAGGTATGATTTCATTACACTGCTGACATTTCCTTCATATTTATGCACAAATACAGGTGGAGCTGGAGGTGACTGGAGAAAAACAGGAGAGACATGAAGACCCCGAGACAGAACTGGATAACTGCAGAGCAATGGAGGCCCAGTGTTTTCCGTCTGCAGACGACGATGGGAAAGAGTCTCAACCAGAGGTTCAGGGTGATCAGGCCCACCCCGACAGCGCCGCAGCTGGGCCTCAGCAGCACGACGAGGGGAAGGAACAGGAGGAGGAGACCCACGAAGAGCCGGCCGGAGAGTCCCGCCCTTCAGCGCCTGTAGATGGCGAAGACATAGTAAGTCTTCAAGATTCTCAGAAGCGCCGTGAAGATCAGGAAACCCCCACAGATGCATCCGAACGGGCTGAACAAAAACAACCAGCCGTGGATGGAGAGATCCAGGTGGTGGCAGGCTCAGAGGAGGAGGCCGCAGAGGAGATCAGCCACCCCGAGGAGCCGGAGCCGGGCGAGAGTCCACCGAGCCAGGAGGACCTGAGCCAGGAGCCGGAGGCCGCCGACGTAAAACAAGAACACGCCGAGTAGAGGCACGAATATCGGCAAAAAGTTGCGCGCGCACGCACGCACGCACACACACACACACACACACACACACACACACACACACACACACACACACACACACACCACATTTTGACAAAACACTAAAACAGCCTGCACAGCTTGCCTTGCGCCAGTTCAACAGATGCATTTTAGCCAGTAGATACACATAGCCATATATAACCATGCTGTCTTTGGGGCTCCAATAAAGCAAAAGCATGTGAAAATATTAAATACAGTGTTTGTGTCACTCATTATTCCCACACGTTTTTTTTTTTTACATCCTCTCAATCTTTAAACGAATGTGTGAATTTGCAACAGTTTCGGAATAAGTGATCACAGTCATGAGCATCATATTCATACCTCTGAAAATACATGAGTGCAAAAAAAAAAGAAAAAAAGAAAAAAAGAAGTGATTAATTATCATGCCGTTCCAGCTAAGAGGTTTTGACATTAATCTGATACTATACGTTTGCACAGCTGTGCATTAGTCACTTCCACGTGAATAGCTTGCCCAATTATGGCGTTGCCATGGCAGCACAGGTCCACTCATCTAATAGCAGTAAATACAGACGTTTGCTCTGCGAGCTGGCACGTCGCACGAAGCGACGCCTTTGCACAGCCAAAACCGTGGAGGCCTTTTTTTTTTCCCTGTCGTTTTCAGGCAGTGCGACTCCAGAGTTTGGAAACTTTTTCTCCCCAGCTGATCATCCCTCTTGATTCCAATACACAGAGAGGATTGCAATATTTCACATCACACAGCAATGGAAAGGAACTGCCCCAAATTTTTGTTTGTGCACTTGCATACAAAAAGCTCTGGCAGCGCTGCCTCCGTGCAGTCGGCCCATTCCGCAGTACACGGCGGTGCCAATCTCAGCCAGCACTAAGCCCTCCGCTAATCTGCTGCCCAATTCCTTCTGTTATCCAACAATAACACCACAGGCTCCCTTGGATCCTTGGTACCGGGCCAGAGAGTGGCAAGGCTCTCAATAAAAAGACACAGATGTTAAGACACACTGGGAGATTGGCTGGACATCTTTTTTTATTGCATCAGCCAACACAAAGACGTCAACAACAACAACAACAACAAAAAAAAGAATGCAGGAGACAAACGTCTTTGGCAAACAGACTGTCCGCTCCAGCAACCATGCAGCCATCTTCCCGAAACACTCAAATAGAAAAGAAAGAAAAAAAACACAAAAAAAAAAGCAAACCATGTTGCAAAACGTGGAACACTTTAGATTAATATTTAGAATGAATTGGCACATGATTGAAGTATATTTACAATACACTTTGGTAGAATACGATTCACCCCGTAATGAAGCCACAAAAGGTAACTTGCTTTCGATTCTTGTCAGTTTAAGTGACATTCATCAACTCAAAAGATAAACAGCTGTAGAACTGAAGGAAGTCAAGGCACTCAAGTAAATAAAAAGGCACGTTTGTTTTGTTTTTTTCAACCAAATAAAATCACATAAAATACAAATCGATGCAAAAACCTCCACTACATGAATTGCATGTTAACATAAATACAACTATGATTCACATACAGTGTCATATTAACTTACCGGTTAGTGAGAATGCTGTGACTTATAATGCATCAGCGGCCCAACAGCGCCTGCATAACCTCAGGATATAACTATATATATATAATATTAAAGCTGCACAAGACAAGTTTGTGAACTTGGAAAAAAAGATCCAATAAAACTTCACTGCAGTTCTGAAGATATGCATTTAACGGTTATACATGGGAGACGCAGACTGGGTCTGCTGGAAGAAATAAAACAATCATTGTAATAAAAGAGTTAAAAAAAACAAAACATCTTACGTTTTGGGTTCTTCTGGACATTTGAGTTTTGGGTTTTGACATGAAAAAGAAGTGACGCCTGAATTTAATTTGGGCAACGAGGCCGATGTGGAGCATCTCTGTCTGCCGGGAAAGGAAGCTCTTCACTTATCTGCTTGTATGCTTAAAATCTCTTCCTTGTGCAGCTTTAATAAGGACCTCAAACAGGACTCACCCATCATATTTTACACATTAACATTAGGCTGAAGGCCACACATTTCCTATCAAACATGTCATCAATAGTGCAGGATGATTCGTTACGTTGGCGAGGACGCTGGGCTTTAGACCGCGGGGGCCTCCTGGGGCTTGAGGGCCTCCACCTCCTGCTCGTCTCCACCCTGCGGGGAGCCCTCGTCGCTGAAGAGGTAATACGGAGGCGTCTGCCGAGCTTCGATGATGAGGACGCCCTCGGGGGACAGGGAGGCGAAGACGGTCACGGGGTCCACGTCTATCGGGATCCTGGTGAGAGAGCAAGAGAGGTGAGAATGAGTCAGTGGGATTTTTTTTTTTTTTTATGCAAAGGGTAGAAGTTCAGATGTTAAGAGTAGCAGAAGTTTACTTGGTGTAAAATCCGTGAGCTGCTGTGTGTTCAGCATGTTTAAAAGCACGAGTGGGAGCAACAAAAACGGAGGAGAGCGGCGAGGAGAAACAGCCTAGAGAAACAGTTCACTTCCTGCTGGGAGGTCATGCAAATCTAGGGAGATTTTTCCTCCATAAGAGCTGCTGCCAAAACATTGTTAATTGTGGGCATTTTTTTACTGACACAATACCAATAAACAGCCTGCAGTTAGATGATCTTAGCGCTGTATTTTTAGGAAGAAAAAAAGAAAAGAGAGACAGACTTGGCTTGGTTATTAAAACTGTTCGCCTTGTCCTATAGCACTTGTTCTACGCTCACAAAATCTCACACCCGGGAGATGAACTCAAAAGGAGTTTTCATTAAAAATCCTGCAGCTCTGCGACGAAGACGAGGGAGAGGAAAAGCACACATGGGCTCCAGGTGTGAGGTGCAAAATAAACCCGATTCCAATTAACGAGAGCGTCTGTCTGCAGAAGTTTAACACCTGTAAATCACCAACGGTGTACAGTTTCATAATCTGCTGCTCTCATCCGTCATACAGGCAACAGCTAATTTTGTGTTCGCCAATTTATTTTTTCCCCCCACTCTTTGCTTAATATTTTTTTTTACACTTCTCATACTGAAAATGTTATATTTACCAGAGAAGAGTGGGATAATTGGCTCGCGCAACTTGCAAGAAGTTCAGCCAGAGCTGCAGTATGTGAGGGTTTAACTCCGGAGCAATGCTATTTAATGACGTTACATTACCAAACTGATACTGGTATTAAGTTGTCAAGTTGATTTCAAGTTTATTTATCAAAATAACACACATCCCTTTGAAATGAAAGTCCTCCGAACGGCTTCAGAGGCAAACACACAAGAATTCCAGGCAACTCTGTTCTTTGTCCAGACAGTGTGGCCAAATATGGGTATTGTGGGTTTTCGGTGTGAGCAGCCAAGTGTCTCTGGGAGCTAATATAAACATCAGGCTGCCCTGTTCAGACGAGGAGGCCGAGACTGTGGGTTTGCACTCCATTTAATTAGAGAGGACCCTCCACTGGCTTTCCCACTTCACTGAGAAATAAGTCAGAAGGGACTGGAGCTTCATCACACAGAAGCAGACAGACAGCGGGGTCAGGTCAGGTCTATTTGTGCGGGCAAATATCACGTACAGCGTCTCATTGAGCTTTACAGGTCCGCTGCAACAAAAACACCCTCCAGACCCATCGCAAGTCCACCAAGGAAATCAAACAGAGGGCCCACACCTCCTTAAATCACTAGGGGTGCAATAGGTGGGAAAAAGAAAATAACACAGAAGATGGAGAAAGTTGTTATGGTAGAAATATAGAGTCTGAAGAGTCAGATTATAATGCATCCTATTTAGATAGAAGCTAAACAGAACTCTGCCAAGGCCAAATGCCCTATAGTATCTGGCAATGTGCACAAAAGTGAAAGATAAATCCTGTAATCCTGCTCATGCTACATCCTTCCACAGAGTTTTAATGAAAATCAGGCAGGTAGTTTTTTTTTCTGTAATCCTGCCGACAAACAGATAAACAAAACCGAAATCGAAAACATGACCTCCGCGAGGGAACGAGAGCGATTCAATTCAAGCTAAAAAAAAGGAAATGAATACAAGTTGCAGGAAGAAGGACCATGAAAATGTCTTCACATCATTCAAAAGGACAGAGGCGCTCAGGTATATGTGGGGGGGGATGGGACGATGGAGGAGGCCCAGAGGTTTGAATACAAACAATCATCAAAATATGCATATATATATATATATATATAGCAGTTTTTCATTCTACTTCATGATAATATTTGCGAATGCACTATAAACAGATACATTGAATCTAGACTAAGAATCTACAGTCATCCTACAGCGACTCTGTCAGGCTGTAGTTAGTGCTTTGAGCTAAATGCTAAAGCTAGCATGCTAACATGCTGATGTTTAGCAGGTGAAAACATGCTGATTCTGCAACTTTCTCTTTATTTAATTTTTTGTAATTGACCTTTTCCCCCACCAACAACAGGTTGCATCTCATTGCAGAAATCCTTTTTTACCATGTTCACCATCGTAGCTTAACTTGTTAGCATGTTCTTAAAACTACCACTAAACATGAAGTAAGGTTGAAGCTGATGAGCTAACCGTTCATTTTGCAGGTATTTTGGTTGTAAACTAAAGTATTGTAAACATTGAATCCGATGGTGGTGCCAAAAAGGATGTTAAGTTAAAGGATGGAGAAAAAAAACATTACAATTCATCTTCACAAATAAACACCACGTCTAAATATAATCAGCAGACGTAAAAAAACTATAAATATATAATACAAATGTACTACACCACGGTCACATGACTCCACATCACCACCACTAGGAAAAAGGCAGACTAGCTACTTGTTAGCAACCGCCTTTTTTTAGACACCTAAAAGCTTCAAAATTCTCAAGAGGGGTACATTTTGACGTGTTTTTGTATTGTAGAACAAAACGTTAAAATCTCTAAATGGCACCTTACTTAAAACCTGTTGACTTTGAGAGGAGGGAATCAAAAGTCCAAAAATGCAGACTCTTTTCTGGGT
Source organism: Cebidichthys violaceus (assembly GCF_023349555.1). Taxonomy (NCBI): domain Eukaryota; kingdom Metazoa; phylum Chordata; class Actinopteri; order Perciformes; family Stichaeidae; genus Cebidichthys; species Cebidichthys violaceus. The sequence goes on from NW_027176439.1 coordinate 3,275,578, forward strand.
ATTTATGACTCATAACCCCCCCCCACGTTTCTTCAAGGGGCCAATCGCTGTGAAGCAAAGTTGCCCCTTCTGACAAAGTCAAATCACTCAGCCGGCCCATTAACGTGGGACTCCAGCAGAAACCTTATCTGTCCAGCTCGGGGAGTTTATTTACTTCTGGCAAGCGCACATTTTATCTCGCACATTGATTTTGCACAGCTGCCAAAACACTGTCCAATATGCTCCCCCCCCCCGACAGAGATGCAGAGACAGAACAGAGACAAGACAGTGAGACCGGACACGGCGAGTGTGCAAAAACATTTAAAGCATACTGCATGTTGTCTTTCTCCACCCTCTGAGCTGAATCAACAAACACATGTTTGGTTAATACCGGACACGTTTCATGTTTAACAGAAAAGCCCACCCTTAGAACCCGTTTACCGTAAATCATCAGTGTGTTCTATCAGTCATTTCTGGAATGAACTGCTGCCGTTTTACTTTTTTAGGAGCGACTACTTTCCCTTTAATCTGCCGTCACCCTTCCTACTCATATCTGCATGGACTTGTTGCATTCATTTGTGGGTCACACGCGCAGTGTGCAGTAACATTCACAAATACATGTTTACTGTGGAGCTAAACTTATTATGAGCTACATCAAATATTCTCATTTCCTGCTTCGCGCTATAGCAACATTTCACATTTTATGTGCAGTAATGTGGTCTATCTTATATTAGTTTTTGTTAGTTTTACGGTTTAATTATTTATGACATCTTTACTGTTTGATTACTTATTTATTATAGTTGTGTTTTTTGCTTTTTTACTGATGCCTCTTGTTGTTGCACTTTGCGGGACTAAAGGAATAAAGGATAATCTTATCTCACATCTTATCGTCTTTGTTATTCCACTCCACTACATTCAGAGGAAATATTTGCATTTTATTCCATTTTATTCTGACAGCTTTTAGTTACTTTGCATAAGGAACAAAATGAAAAAGTACTTGGTGCTTGATTTAAAGTACATCCTCAACCATACAAACTAGTACTGTGACTGCTCTGTGCTATCTCTCTGTTATTTTATGGAGCAGAGGATTTGGGTATCGAGGTCAGTTATTTATATATATATTTATATATAGACATACACACACACATTCAGTGTGTATGTTTTGCTTAGCTGAGGAGCACGGGCCTGATCTGAGGGCTTTCCAATTACCAGGATTGTGACATGAACAGTGCTGGGCGAGCACAACTGCTTACTAATTAGCTAACAGGAAATTAGCGGAAACCGGAGTGACGCGCCAGCGATTCGCACCAGCGATTAGCAGCACTTGGCGTTGGAAGTCCTCTCGCTGCCCAATTAAAAACAGGCGGAGGAGAGACGGGCAGGTTGTGGAAACTTCTGTGACCCGTTTGGCTCGGACGAGTTCCGACGTGAACGGTCGACAATATGCGAGACGTTGGCGCAGCCGTACGCGCCGACACATAGAGCCTGAATCAGCATTCTAGTGTTAGGGAGCGTTGGCAAGTTTTAATAGGAGACTTTGTTTGTCCACTTAAAGCCGTTTAAAACGTTTTAAGTGAGAGCTGTGGACTGACTTTTACATTATTAGGAGATAAATGAACAGCAACGATACAGTATGTTGTCAATGTTGTTGAGTCAGGTGAGTCTCTGCATTTCTAAAATATATGTACTCTTCTATGTAAAGGAGTACTTCACCTACAAAATGACCGTTTTTTATATCAATTACTCTCCCTGTGTTTCCTTGAATTCTTAAGGAAAACTTGATTTTTCTGTCGTGCCTCCACGGCGAACCAAGTCTTGATGAATTGAGGTAAATGGGGGTCGCGATCAACAACAGAAAATGTATATTAAAACATCCCGATACAAGCTCTCACGCAACGCAGTGTAATACTCTGGTTTTCCTCAAGAGGTCGAGGCAACACCGAGCGAGTAAATGATACACAAATGGTCACTTAGTTGGAGAACTTTTCCTTCAAGAGTTCTCCATAAAAAAGTCGAAGTCTTCCAGCTTAGCTTCTGATTAACTAGCATTTTCGTTCTCATGGGGTTTTCTGTCCATTTTGTCCATTATGTTAGTATTCAGCAAACAGGCAAAGGTAATACACACAGAGCAAAACAACTGTTACATAAATTATTATTTAAAAAACAAACAAACAAGTAGCTACAATATTCTTTACAGAACGACGCCAAGACAAAGAGGGAATTAAAGTGAAGACATACTGTTAGTATAAAACTGCAGAAAATAAAATTTTAAAGTTTATGGTTGGAAACCATTAATGCATTCATATATATATATTACTTGGCTTAAAGGTCCCAAGACTTCAGCCTTCAACATATTGCATATCTTGCATATGTTGTAAATATGGTTTGTGTCCATAATGTGCAGTGTGGAAAACCAAAAGAGAGTTTGCATCCATCATTCATCCCTGAGATTATACTCACTGTATCTTCTTTGTGAAATTCTTTGTGACTATTCCTCCTTCTTCCTGCTTCTCTTCATGTTTTCCTGTTTGGAAAAAAAACAAAATTAAAATAAGTGAGAGAAGTGAGAGTTAAATAAGCTCAGATATGTATTTTAGTTTGGTTAGTTTAGCAACGTCACGCATCATAAATGAGTTTGATTTGATCACATTATTTAAAAAGCCGGTGATGACACTGGGATCAACACATGCTTCGTTTGGCCCTCACAGGTTTCCATTGTTCAACCAGCGGCACTGCTTTTTATACGTCGGGGCCACTGGGTGGGTTGAAATGAACACGAAATGATGAAACGCCTCCTGCTAGCTCGGTTTACGGCCGTTGCATCTCTCGGGCTCGCTACAGCAGCTGCTCTGGGGCTGCTAAATATCACGGCCCACTCCACCCCTCGACCCCCCGCCCGCACTCCACCGCGCGCGCTACCCAATACCCCCACAGTGACGACTCCGCCTTGCCCAAAGTGCTGGACTCCACCGGAGATCGAGGGCGGAATCAAAACTCTAGAGAGGACTGTGCTAAGATCACCGGTGAAGTCATGACATTATTATTTAAAAACCTCACCCAGACTTAAAGCTGCTCCCGGGTCATGAATAATGGAGGTTTGGTCAGAGAGTCATCCAACGAGGCGCTGCCGCCGCTTATTTTTAAGGTTCTTACGACAGAGATGCCAAATTCCAGATGCTCTATGTAACTCTCATAATCCTGAATGTTCTGGGAGGAGAGATGGCGGACGGGACGGAAACACTTTATAATAACCATCATTAATAAATGAGCATTTGATAGTTGACTAACCTTTAGTTAATAGTCATTTCACTTTTACATAACAATTAATCATGTTTACTAAATATGATATTTGATCATATTTATTATAAAGGTGTTTTAAAATGAATTTGTGTAATATGAAATATTATAAATGATATATTGTAAGAGACGATAACAATTACATTCTGATTACATTCGTAAACTGTTTATTAAGAGTTTATTGCTACAGATATTATAACATAGTGTATACTATATTAAGTATTTGTTAATGATCTTAAGACATTGTTTGTATAACATTTACAAACATTATAGATGGACCAGAAACTAATTATGAACCATTGACAAACGTATCTATTAACCATTTAACACGGTATTATAATCATCAGCTTCAACTTCATAAAAGCCTCAAAATAATGTTTATAGATGCATTACAAACCATTAACAAAGTTAATTTCTTCAAAAGGTTTACAAATCATTTGGCGATCATTAACAAATTATTAATAAAGTTTATAAAATGTTATAATGAATGAAACGATAAACTTAAAATATAGCATTACTAATAGTAGTAAAGATTATTAACCATCATTTCATTGTTTGTTAATAGTAAACATTAACTTAACTATTACCTATAAATTGACTATTTATTGTTGATTGTTGTCATTAAGTATGATACAAGGACTGTAGTTTTCATACCTTTGCTGCCGTGTGTCATTCACTGAGTTTCCTTGTGAGTCTACAAAGAGCCAACGCAACCACGCACTTCTTTAAAAGCTTCTCTAATCAATATGTTTCCACAAACAACGGATCAAATGTCTATGTGTAAAGATAAAAGGTAGCGCTCGTAGTGAAAAATCGACAGAGAATAATCAGTAAAGTGATTTTCAGCTAATTTTTTGGGGGTTTTATGACCAACAACTGTACCGATTCGATTTACACTCGTCTACTTCCTTTTCAGTGGCACCAGGTGAAAACATTGGAATAAACCCACTGCATGCTACCCACCCTACACCAACGTCCGACCGACACAGCTAGTGACCAGCTGGTGAACACAGCTGAGCATTCAGCAGCTAAAGAGACGGATATCTACCTCAGGAGTTGGTGGAGACCAAAAACAGAGCTTTAAGATACTAAAAGGAACGTTCATTTTGTGTTTGATTTAGCGGCCCCTGTGGACACAAGCGGTAGTGTTTCCAAACGCCAGAGTCCCTTTAGGAAACCTCTGCTCTGACATTACAGGGACTGGAAGGTTCCTTTGTCAGTTCAGTCTGTTGCTGGTCAGATTAGCTCCGTCCAGTTGGGAACTAGGCCCATACAAGTGCTATTTATAATGCCAACAGGCTAACCGATGCACTTTTAAAAAAATGTTTTTGTGAGTTTAGCTTGCATCTTAAAATCGTACTTTCAGGATTATTTTTGTAATTCTTCCATGAGATTATAAATCATCTTCAAAGAGAAAAAAAATTAAGATTAATAATTTCAATCAGCGGATCTAAAACGCGCTCATGGCACCGCTCAGGTGAACTGTAAGCGACGACGAGTTCATTGAGTTCATCTGGACGATTCTGTGTTTAACATTTGTTCCTTCATGTACTGAACACCTCCAGCATGCTTGTATCACTCTTCCTGTATGTCACACTTTTAGATCCGGGGGGGGGGGGGGGGTCGGTCGAGTCACTAACAGGCCCAACATGGCGCTGATTGAATGACCCAACTGGCATACCAACAATGTGTTTATAAAAAACTCAGAGTCAGGGGCCCTGCTGTCCGCTGCGCCCTCCTGGGCCCCGGGTATCCCTGGAATTCAGCCGTCTCTCTGTGAAGCACTGACACGAGGAAGCCATTTCTGTAACTTACTCTCATAACCAGTGACTGAGCAAGAACGCGACACCAGCAGGAAACAGAAAAACTGTTTCCAAGAACGATCTCTCCGGCTGTATAGCGGCGGCTCGTCTTATTGTAAACAGAGACTGTTGTCACGGGCCTTGCCTTAAATCTAAATCGAGCTTGTGGGTGACTGAGGGAGTGATTCTCCAGGAATCTGAAACAGGTGTCCGAGCTCGAGGAGCCGCCTGCCAACATAAAGAGTCCCAGGCCCCAAAATCTGTTTAGCTCTCCCATATCAAGAGTAATTAACGCTGAGACCACGTTGTGCCGCCGAGGCTTTCATTGTGCTGCTTCCAAAGCTGCTGCCAAAGAGAAAGAGCGTTGGTGTTTCTCAGTCAGCTCGGAGCGAAGATCCTGAGAGAGAAGATTCTGGCTTTGCATTTGGCTGGACTGATGCTTTTACCGCGTAGTTTACAGGAGCACACGTTGTTCTGTGCAAGTTTTATGCCTCACGTGATGGTTGTTCAAGATATTTTGTCTAAATGTGACCGGCAAGTCGTAAAAATGAAAAAAATATATTGAAGGGATGAGAAGTTTTAGAAATACGGAGGTCAAGAATCCGAATTCCCTCAATTAAATGATCATTTATTACGTTTATATTATAAATATACTGTAGAAGTTCAATTATATCGTATTTGAACTGTTATCTTACTTAATTCAGGTCTATATGCTTTAATTCTTCATTTCATGACACATTTTTTACCTCAGAAAACAACATTACATAATTTAATTCTAGCATAGTTTGTCCAAAAAGAAACATTCATAGATTTTGACTCTTAAGAAATTGCAGAGTACACCTTTTAAACATATTATGTAATACTATTTAATATTACCTTATACTGAGGGCATGACCTCAATGTCCTTAATGGAAGTTACAACACTTTCACAAAAAGATGATACTATTTACACAATTTATTAAGTTTATATTCTATTCAATGTGTTTCAAGTGCAATATGCGTTAAATGTACTATTATTTTCATTCTGATTATGTTTTTGGATGATTAAATCCCCATTTTTAAAGGCGCTTGTTGTTTTTAAATGTGCTTTCTGAGCTGATGGATGTCACCGTGGGTTCACGCTGACCTCCAGTCATTGATACCAAAAGTAAGACCCTTCTCCTTAATGAACCTGACTATAAAGTGATTTATCCTTCAGAAAAATAAAACCCTGTTTCAGTTCAGTTTAGGCCTCTGCGACATCATCCCAACTCACCTGACACTTCTACAAATCCGTCCCTCGTTTTGATGGTTAACTCCTCTGGTTTGAAGCTGTGGACGTTCACGCAAACTTTCCAGGGCTCCCCCCCGGTGCTGGTGGTGGTTGTGGTCGGGGAGCCCCGGGAGGACGGCTCGCCGTACCTGCTCGTGTACACCGCGGGGCCTCCCGCGGACTGCCGCGAGGGGAAACCCGTGCGTAAACCGCTGCCGAAGGGCGACGTGCTGAGGCGCGTGCCGAGCCGACCAGGCCGAGCCCAGCCCGGCCAGTCCATTGCCAAATCTTCGGGGAAAGACGGCATCCCAAAGTCATCCTCCATAAACCGAGACCCGAGCTGATCCCTGAACGGGGACTCTCCAAACGGATCCCGTGGAAACCTCTGCCGGCTTCCCATCGTGTAGAAGTCTCCCTCTGCCATGTCCGGATGACCAGTTCAAGTTCTGCTGTTTGGATCAAACTACCCCGAACCAAAACTTTTCTTTAACAATTCAAATACAGAACTACTGTAATCTATGCGAGGTAAAACTGTATCTGTCTCGGATGTTGCGCATAACAACACGGTCACCAGTTTATCCAACTACGCACCGTCAAGGAGTGCACTGCTTTTCTTAAAAAAATGAGCCCCTCTTGGCTGCGGGTTTTATACTGGACGGGGATTTCACAAGACGACGAGTCCGGAAGGTGCTGGGAGGATCTGGAAAGCACGCGCACTGCAAAAAGTATCCGTTTAAGAAGTCAAACAGAGCCTTAAAATCCTTAAAATAAAGAGAACATGATACAATAACGCCTTGTTCTACTCCGTGTAATCTGTGCCGTCTGTTTATTAGCGTCAAAAGAAACAGATTAGGAGTTAAATTAAGATGATATGACTTGCTGATGTGGATATTTTTTGCAGCGCAGGCGCAACAGCTGACCAAAGACCAGCCTCCCCCCTTTTTCACCAGATGAAGTTAGAGTCCACATGTCACTCACTCAGAGCTGGAGCTCCTCTCGGTGACTCACTGGCTTTTTAATAGCAGAATAACGCAGAGCCTCAAACACACTGATGTCACAGTACGGATAAAACAGGGGGGGGGGGGGGGGGGGTCGTGTTTCAAGAAGTGCGTCTTCAGGACGTAAAACAAGACGTTTTTAATTCAGGACATGATTTCATAGAGCTTATTCTACACACGCAGTGAAAGGAGAGGATGACAATGTTCTTACAATGTGGAGTTCCCACTGACACGAGATCAAATGTGACAGCATGTAAAACCAAACGCTCCTCCATGTGCATGACTTAACACTGAAACACTGGGTCACTATTGCTACATGACTTTGTTATTGGGATTTTTTTTTTCTATTTTTTTTTATGATAACAAAAGACATGACCGGAGGAATATCTGTAGCGCAAAGACACCTAGAGTCCATTGACGGGTATCTTGTCTCCTCCTCCGTCCACTAGTCAATGCATCGTATCCACGCCAACGTTTTTAACATCCAACAAGGCCCAAATCACATTCTGCAAGTTTAAATAATCACACCTTTTTGTACAATCTATACAATGCAGATGCGTATTTACACCACAGTAATTACATATTCCAAAATTACTTTGCACAAGAACTGATGTAAACTTTACATTGTGAGACAGGGGGGGGGGGGGGGCCATCTAGAAAACGTTATCGACTCGACTGCACAAATCTTCCACCATCGCCGCTTCAGAGTTCGTGGATGACGTTTCGTGCCGAGTCCCTTCCTCTTCCTGCGTCACATTTCCCTCATTCGTCCAATTTCGTTGACATTCAGGGAAATAAGCTGAGAGTATCGAGTGCATAGAGAGCAGTCTGTCGGGCCCGGAGCAGTTACACAGACAGCATGATGGATTTGAAGTGATTGAGAAATACAACTTCTAATTATACGGAGAGGCAGTTTCAAACTGCCTTCGCAGATTCAAACTCTGGAGGCAAAGCCGCCTTGAAGTTCACTTTTTTTTTAGAACCATTTTTGACACTTAGAGAGAATGCGCAGAGAGAAGATGGATAACACTCTCGTGTGTGCGTGTGGTAAATAGGAAGTTTTGATTAGCAGGTGGTTAGCTTAGCATACGGACGAGAAACAGCTAATCTGAATCCGTCTTAAACATTTAATATCTTGTTTAATCCGTACATAAAAAGGCTCGAGGTTTCCAGATAAACGGTGAGAGATTTCAGGATGTCTGCCGAGAAACAGTCCGGCAAATAAACCTCCCGTACACTTTTACACTTAAAGTTACTACAAGGAACTTTCATTTTGTGTTGATTTTGGCGGTCCCTGTGGTCAAAAGCGGTAGTGTTTCCGAGCACCAGACTCCCTTTAGAAAACCTCTCATTTTTGCTGCAGCAGGGGTCTGACAGTCTGCTACACGAGGTCTTGGTTCTAGTTCCTCCGTGTCCCGGATCTGGGTCTGACCCCCCGCACCGACGAGGAGCATTAGGAATAATTATATAGAAATAGACGAATAAATCTTCTCTCTGATGCTCTCATTTACTTATGAAGGTCATATAGAAGCATCAGTAATACATTGATAGTGTTTCATAACCAGTTCCTCACAGTAACTTTAACTTTTTCTACGGATTAAACACATAAGATATTTTCTTATTAGTGAGCTTTCGAGGTGCTGTCAGATTGACCTTTTAACAAAGCCAAGCCAGCTTGTTTCCAGTCTTTATGCTAAGCTAACCTAGCTGCTGTCTGTAGCTTCCTATTTAACAGACATATATGAGAGTGACAACAAACCAAACATAAAAATACGGCAGTGTCATAATAACTTTAAAATTGACAGTGTTGCATAGAAAGATTGACCACCACTGAGAGGGACAACAAAACCAATAAATATTAAATAAACAATAAATATGGATGGTGCTGCACAATTAAAAAAAACTGTTCAAAGTATCCTTTTTGTTCCCCGAAACAGATTCATTATGAGCTGTCAAGCAAAATACCTCCTCTGACGGCGTGAAGATTTTGTCCCTGTGCGGCGCTTCGATCGCTCTCCGTTGTATTACATGGACTGACATTTCAATTGTTTCCCACTTGATCAGAGGATAAATTAACTTGACATTTGAGCTGACAGCCAGCTTTGCTCGCCGTCAGGCCGACCTCGCCGTTTCATTTTTCAGAGGGAACGCTGTTTGTTCTCCACCTCGTGAAGCGCAGAGATCAGAGCAATAAACCTTTTTCTTTATTCCTGACAACGATCCCTCCGAAGCCTTTTTTTCGTAAAACGCTCGGATCCAACGGCTCCAATGTTACCTCGACGCTTACTCGGCGCAAAATCCACAACGGACAGACCTGACGTGGGACGGTAAACGCCCGACGTCTTGTGAAAGCGCTGCACCTGCTCTTGCTTTAGCCGACACATATTGCCCTCAAAAATGAAGTAATTTCAACCCTTCTTGGTACCTTCAGGCCTTACTATGCATTATTTCAACGAACTATCCATTTTAAAACTAAATATTAAGCATAAGTTTAAGAGAATAACTTAATGGGAAGTGAATGGACATGAAGCAAGCAGCAGCCATGTGAGTTGACCAAACACAGGAACACTGTTTCTGTTTCATGTGCAGTTTCTATTGCAGATATCTAAGAGATGAACAGTCTCAGGCCATTTTGAGTGCTGATGCAAGAGGATGCAGTACAGGAACGAAACAAACAAACAGAAAGACATTCAGTCTCCAGTGGTCTCAGTGGGCAGAGAGAACAAGACTCGCCTCAATGAAAGATGTGGACGAACCCCCTGCGGGGGGGGGGGGACATTTCCACTCAAAAGCGGAGAGCACGCAGTCCGGCTGCTCCGACGTCCACCGCTGAAACACGGCCGCGAGGCCTCCGTCCCACTCTCTCGGGAAACCCTAATGCCTGGTTTTGTGGCGTTTGTGCAGCGAACCGCGACTCCGGCTGCGACTGCGGGTCCCGAAGATGGAGTTCCAGGACGAGCTGCGGCTGTAGCTCCGGTAGGAGGAGTAACTGTGGCTCCGGCTCCGGCTGCGGCTGATGCCGTGGAGCGGGCTGCGGCTGCGGCTGCGCGTGAAGAGGCTGCTCCAGGACGACGCGCTGGTGGAGCGGCTGCTGGAGGAAGGGCTCGGTCGGAAGTAAGGGATCGGTCGCTTCCTGGCACTGTGGGGAGCAAAGAGAGTAAGTGGTGTGAAACTGACAGACGGTAAGGATGTTAAAGCTGCAACGTGAATTTGACTAAACCTTTAAGCCGCATCTAATAAAGTCACTGCTCAGCACCAAACAGGCAGACAGACAAAGTTAGCGGCTAGCTGTCGAACATGAGAGAGAGTTCCATCAAAACAGAAATTACAGGAGACGTATGTCGACTTTGCAAGGTGGCAAATGTAGTTATTTTAACTCAAACCACAATCTTCTCCTAAAGCTGATCAAGTACCTCTGTTGCCGAAACCTAAAGAAGTAGTGTTGGTGCGCAAGTAAACCTAAAATCTAAGTGAACGTATGTTTGAAGGTTATTTTGAAAAGACAATAAGCATGTAATGAGCTGAAACTGACCAACACACGCCATCATTGACACGTTCAAACGTGACACCAGAGGGCTACCTAGAGCGCCATCGCCTGAAGCGTAGGGCCACTGGCCAAGCGTCACACTGAAATGCTCTGAAGAGCCGAGGGGAACTGCAGAGTGTGAAATAATTACTAGAGCAATAACTACATAAAATCTGATATTTTTAGCCTCTTCGTGTGTTTTATTGTGCATATTTCAAATGCTACTGTGAAAGAGCAGTATGAAACAAAAGAAAAGTAAAGCTAACTGTGTGGCAGACAAGCTCCGTTCAATTTATTTTTTTCATATTTCGGATCGCCTCTGTTCCACCATCTGTTCCTTTAGCACCTGTGGTGGCTTCAGAGCTGACGGTTATCTCATCCTTTTGGCTAAATGCCATTTCAAGGTACGCAGCTCATCAACACGATGAGAGAGATTTCAGGTTGGGGACTTGTCCCACTGAGGGGGTCTGAGGGCGGGACCAGCGGCACATATTTGCTTCCTTTAGGCATAATAATGTATATTTATAGCAGAAAATAACCCGGCTGGGAAAAGCTACCTTGTGATTCGCCGTGCTTCCAGATGGCTTGGTGAGTCTCTCCTCCGTTTCTTCATTGGCGAGTAGGATTTTCGTCTTTGTCTCTTCCCACTAACCTTATGTGCATGCTTCACATCTGTCCCTCTGGAGCTATGTGTTCTCTTTCTGTCGCGTAGTCTGGGAAAGCAGACAAAACAAAGAGAACATTTAACACTGTAAACGTGTATTTGTTCCCGTACACTCCTGATGAGGAGTCGCCACGCAGCTGAAACGTTTCGTTGAGTTCACCTGTCAGCGCTGTGTCTGGAGTAGCTTCCTCTGGAGCTCAGGCTGGCCACGCTGCCTCGTCGCCTCGGATCAGCCGAATAACTCGGTGAGCGTGAGTACGAGCTGGCAGCGAGAAAAAAGAAGACAATTAGCCCCCGCAATCGAGCAAAAAGCACCAGTAGCTACGATTCCACAAAGTGTTGCACGCATTTCTATGCAAATTCCTGGAATTTCTGCAAAGTTAAATATGAACCAGTGCGTCTTTCCATCAACTTCCTTTTGCAAATATATCATGATAGCATTTGTGTTTTTGTTAATGAATGACTTTGTGTCTTATCTCGACTGGAAATGGGGACGTTATGATTACGCCCCGACACGCCTGCTGCTTTTATTTCATACTTTTTGTCTTTCTAATGTATTTAGCGGCAGCACACGAGTGTTTTTTACTGCGATGCACGAACACAAGCAGCAGGTATCTCCATGTAAAGCTGTTCAACCGAGACTACGAGACCACAGACGTGCTAGCGGCTCTGTGAGGCTGTACTTAGCTGTATGTAGCTAAATGCTAACAAGGCAACATGCTCACATGTGACAATGCTAACAAGCTGATGTTCTGCAGATATGTGGTTGTTCACCATCTTAGCTTAGCGCGTTAGCATGCTTGACCTGACGACGTAACATCATCAGGTCAAGCATGCTAACGCGCTAAGCTAAGACATTCTCGCTAAGCTAAGCTAAGACATTCTCGCTTATTAATTTACATGTAGTCTGTACTGACTGCAATGTAAACGCACAGGTGTGAATATGCCACGCTCGGTATAAGTGGCGTAGTATAAAAAGTGAGAGAGACTACTTATTTTAAAGTTAGTGATGTTTGTCACGTGTTTTCCATGCTTATGTTACGTTGTTTGCGTTTTACTTAGCTTACCTATTTATTCTGTTTGTGACGTGTTTTCGGAACTCATCGTAGATTTACTTAGTTTATGTACTTATTTTAAGCCCAACCGTGAAGTTTTTTTGAAGTGGTTTTGTTGCCTAAAGCTGCTGCTGCCGTTTCAAGACACAAGCAAAGAGCCTGAAATGCGTTATCATGACACGCGGTCCTTACGATGTCTATGTGCTATTTATACGCTTTGTTACTCAATGGATATCTTTACCACACTTCATGGCAACACATTTGACAGTTGTTGAGATATTTCAGACCGGACCAAAGTGACTTTTTTATGTGCAAATTTAAAAAAGTGGAAAAGTTCTCAGTATAACTTGGGTATTATTGGATATTAGTGATGTAATAGAAGAAGTTAAGCCACCTGCAGGATGACAGCGACAGGCTTCGAGAGTAGCGGCCGGAGTATCTGGAGCTCCCAGAGGATCTGCTCCTGCTCCTGCTGCTGGATGAGCGCGTTTTCAGTCGCCTCCCAGACGACTTTCTCATCCTCTGGGAACAGCTGGAAGTCTTTGGAGATCTCACAACCTCCACCCGACACCCCAAGGTTATCTGCCCACTGCAACGAAAACACGTTTCACTGCTTTGAGTGATAAAGCCCAGGCTGCAACCTGCGTCCTTTTTTAAGAAATGCCCTCCCTCGTTCTCACTCATAAGATTAATATTTCAAAAAAGAGGAAACAGAGCGTGGAAACAGAAGATAAACAGCTCGCAATTTTCCTGGAAAGCATTCATTCAGATGGATTATTTAGTATGAACACAACATTACCTCTTGCCGTTTCCACTGAAAAGGGTTGCAGACAAGCCGTCCTCCACATACGGTTTGCACAGGGAAGCGTAGCTGGTCACGGAGTTTCCTGAATCAGAGGCATTGTCTCTGTCAGTGAACTTCAGCTTCTCTGGCGAGGCCAGACGTTTACAGAGGTTCCTCTTGTTGTCAGTGACACTCGCCTGAAAAACACCGGTTTTGCTCGACGGCGGCGAAGATGTGTCATTCCCCGAATCGTAATCGTGCGGAACTTCGGCCCGGCCAGATAAATGCTGAGACCCTTTTCCGTGCAAAATCTCTCTTCCAGGTTCTGACGAAATAATCTGCAAACAGACAAATAGGCTGCAGCTTAAAACCAAACGTGTGTCGATACATGAAACCTGCTATCTGCTTTGATGCACTGTGAATACTCTAGCACAATAGGCACATATTCCCTTGAAAACACAGAGAAGGATTTTTTTTTTTTTTTTTTTTTGCTTTTTTTCCCCTCGGGACAGAAAACTTTGAAAGATAAAGACGTCATGCAAATTTGAAAGCATGCGATTAACCCCAAAAGAAAGTCTGAACTCAACTTAAGTCAAAGAAATCAAGAAGAAACAAATTGAGATAAAGTCAGTCTAAACTAAAACAATTATATGAAAGGAAGAACAAAAGAGCAGAGAAGAAAGAAAAAAAAACGTGGAAAGATCTACCGGCTCTAACTCGAGTGAAGAGAAAAAGAGTAAACAATAGCCCCCATTGAAAAGCCTCATTTAAAGAACATCGAACAAACATCACAAAATGGGTATTATGTAGAAATGAAAAGGATTGCAGACAAAGAGAGATCCCATCAGTCTAACTAAGAAAGCCCTCAGAATGGGACAGATGACTGTGCTCTTTCTCCTGTAAGAAGTAAATCATTTGCCTGCACCGACCTACAAGTATAAGCCCTAAATCTGCGGATAGCATCGACTTACCAATCAAGATTTCCTCCTTAAGTAGGTAAGGTGTAAGAAAAAGGGAAGAGCGGGCAACATAAGTGCATCATTAGAGTCGTAAATTGCAAGAAAAAGACAATAACCCTCTCTTCAAACCCAGAGCCAGTTAGATTTATATTGGCATGTTCCTTTTTCTTTCCTTAATGGTGCATTGTTCTGGAGTTTTTCAGGAGCAAAAGAGTCCCAGAATGCTTTAAAAGTGTGCTTGTATGCGAGTACAACTACTGCACACTGGAACCAGGAAGCTGTTCTACTGCAGACGTCCACAGATACTGCCTCTGCTTAATAGTTCAATAATCTTGTAAAATGATGATCTCTCATATATTTCTTGACTACGAGAGGTTTACCCAGTCTGTCCTCCTCAAGGTTTCCCATCGTCTAGTCTGAAGACCGACCCTGAGGGGAATTCAGTCTTTGTTCGTCTCCTACCACTCGCATCGCACCCAAAAGTAAAAAAACTATTTTAATCAGGGACATTCTTCAATGTCACTGACAAGGCTGCCTTCAGATAAACATTTCAAATGGTTCCTGTGAGTTTCTGTTGCCACAACGTTGCTTATGCTTCCACCACATAAAGAAATTCACCAATTCATCACGTATATTTACAAGAAAGGTTGACATGTTTGATAATCAACCACATTCATGTTAATACTCATATGTTTGAAGGTCTTTGCTTTACGGTCATACCTACCTTTCCCTTTATGGATTGCTTTTTTTTTTTTTGGGAAAGAAATATTAAGCAAAGATCATTCTGCATCACCAAACCAAAACCCATGAATAAATGCAAACACCACTGAATAATTGTGATCCAGTAAGCTACCCCTCAGCAACTAACTGTGGAGTCCTGCTGAAAGACGAGGATACTGAATGCCAGGCATGACTCGATATATGGATTCATTTATTGAATTTCAATTAAAACCCTGTGGTGTGTGATTAAAAACATTTCTCTGTGCAATTAGCATAATTTAATGATTGCTGGAGAGAAATTAAATATATCGCATGCTCCAATAAGCATGAGACAATGAGTTTAAGGACATTGCTGTATTTATGAGGCTATTTGGGAGAACATTACTTAAAAAAAGAAGAAGAAAGAAAACGAAAAGCAGAATCAACCTGCAATAAACAGCTAGAAGCCGTCAATTACAGTTTGTTTTCTGTTGGTTTCATTTCAGCTGCGGGTCACATCTGCAATCTGAACAACTGAAACCGTCAGCTGGAAGTTTAACATAAGACTATGACCAGAGGGGACCGAGAAGGGCGGGAGGGGAAAAGGACATATTTTTGTATTTTTGTCCCACTTCTGGCTCCTGAAAGACAGTATGAAGACACACTTTAATATAAAAAAACATATTCTCAGGACAACAGAGACAAGAGTCTCTGAGTCCTTTTCACTGATTTCACCATAAGGGTTTCATAAGATCAGTCTAAGAAAGTTAATTCATTCTAGTTTTTCCATTTACAAAGATGTTCTGAGCTGCTTCACTGTTGGGGTTAATTTTTCGGTCCAAGGTGGCAAAAAAATGCTAATAATTCCAAAAATCCATAATCACTCTAAGGGATCATTCTTCATCCCTAACAGCTATTAAATGAGGACGGTACAGGAAGCAGCGTGACACGTCCCTCACCTTGAAGCTCCGTGTTCTGACTGCGGCGCAGCGTGCCACATGTTTGATGACCGCAGGCCGTGGTTACACTCGTCCTTTTAACGGGACTTTGGGATCCGATCAGCCGGACCACCTGCCGAGGTTCGCACTGAGTTCAGATCTCAGTGAGGTGTGAACAGCATGTTGGCGGATCATTTCTCAAACTCTCCATCATGCTAATGAAAATCCCAAATTTCCTGATTTTGCTGCTTCAAAATAAAGGCTTTTTAATAACAAATTAACGGAGGACTTTTGTTGTGAAGAACTAGTAGAAGATCCTGTGTTAAATGTGTTTAACAGTGGATCAGTGGAGCTTTGTTAGCGGTTATTCTTTAATAAAACAAGTCTACCAATACTGCAGGGAGGAAGGAAATAAGGGGGGCTTTTATTGTGAAGAATTCACAGGAATTTAAATGTTTATCCACCATTTTAAAGCTGCTCCTTTGACCACGAAATTTCTCCGATCACTATCCGATCAGGCGGGTCTCGCACAAACAAAAAAGTCGCATTGAAAAAGTGTGACCACGGCCTTAGACAACGAACAAGTGCTTCACTTCCTGTGCACTTCCTAACCCTGACCCCACGCCACAGATCTAACCACAGACAGATCTTAACCTAAACTAGAGGCTTTATTGCACCCTGTAGCAGTCAACTACAAATCTACATGAACATATTTTAAAAGGTAAACAAATAAAGCTGTTACCAAGTGTTTTATTTTCCTAATCTTGACCACGCAATTCACAGTTTATTGAAATAATGAATCAAAAATATTGGCACTGAATATTCATTAACAACATCACGGAACAAACATACCTTTAATGAAGGAACATAAATATCTAGTGAGAAATAGCGCTTGAAAATAAAATATGTATTGTTCATTTTCATCTGAATTTGTCATTTTGTTTCTCAACAGGAGGAAAAATGAGCTTTTAAAACACTATATTCACATTGCTATAATATAGAGAATGTTTCATTTTTCCATCTGTATCGTTGGTGCTGTTGTACGGTGTTGGTTTTAAAAACAGAAAATCAAGAATCAACAACATAACTGCAAAATAAAGAATGCATAAAACGAGCTCAGAGTCAGGCCATGAATAGTTTTGGGATTTTGTAAATATGTATTCTTTAGCGAACAGCTAAATGGGTTAAGACAATTCATTTTCAAAAAAATACTGTCTTTTGATGAAAAAGATACCAGGATGTGTAATTGTAATTTGACTAATGAGCTGGGAAAAAAAAAAGGTTCCAAACCCAGCTGCCTCACTGTGGGCATTTGATATTGACTGACGATAAGCTGTTTCACGTGACCATGACTGGGAAATCAAACTGAACCAGCAGCAGCAACGTTAAGAGTCCTAAAGTGTACTTACGGTAGCGGTTGAGAGGATGGAGCGATATTTTGGAGCCGTTTTACACACTGATTTGGTTGCAGGTCTCCATTTCATGTCCGTGTGGTCAAGCACTCCGTTGGGTTCTTCTACTACAGCTGCCAGGTCTCCGAATGCCTGATGCCTCACAGATTTATGCAGATGGTGTCTGTAGGAAAACATGGATGGATTTAGTTCTCGTGACATAAATGCTTCTGTTCAGTTGCAATACTGCACCTCAGTGAGTGGGACAAAAAGTAGCACATATGCATATTTCATGTCAGTGAAATATCTGTATCGTAACCTGTAACCGAAAAACTAAAAAGAAATGTTTGGATCAGCTGATTTTCAGATGTATAAAAGTGTAGTTTAAAGCTCAACACATCTTCATTTCAATTGCGAATTCCTCCACTTAAAGTTTTCATTATGAAGTAAATGTTGTTTGCACAATGTAATGTATAGAATAATGCGTCCATCAGCGTTTTATGGGCTCCCTAAAAACAATTCTGTCAGCCACCTGGTTGCAAAAAAATGGAAAATGCATCATAATGTCCCTCAATGCAACCTCCGTTAGCGTTAGCCGTTAGCGCCGTCATTCCGCCAAGCAGGGCTGCGCTGCCCACCGGCTGCTAACAGCTAACGTTAACTAGCTACTCTCCTCCTGTCGATTTCAACACGGATTCGTTGAGCGTTTAACCTCGGGTGTGAATAACTAGTTTGCGCATGTGCAGTGCTGATCCGGCCAGATGTACGAATCGGACGGCGAGTGACTCGTGTTGTTGCTGTGTAGCGTATGAGCTGATAAGTTAAATTAGAACTTGATATCAGATCGTTGCATAGACTCGCGTACTCCCCCCCGATACACAATCCAGTATTTTCGGCTGTATCGGAGGCTTTCTTGATACTGGTATCATTATTGGAACAACTCTACATGAGTCAGAGTTCACTAATTGAGCTCTTAAGGATTCTCACTCCGAATGCAACATTTTGCATTCAGGGGCGATCAGTGATTATCTAAGGTTTAATTAAGACCAGTCGAAGCTACTCGAGATCATCATGCTGTCAGGTGTTCAGTACAATCCATGAAAACCTGTGAAAAACCAACATCCTTCAACTTTCAAAAATTTTTTGCAATACGTTATTAGAATTGAGTGCATCGATCTGTGGAGTGAATATGGGGCCACTTTCTGTGAAGCTGTGATAAGGGCCGGTCGTGCCTGAGATCAGGAAGTCACCTCTGCCTTATCAGTCATCGCTGTGGTGAGACCAGGAACTCGGCAGACACCTCGAGCTGATAAGACAAACTGAGGGAGTAGAAACCGGGGGGGGAGGAGGGGGAGGGACGGGAGGGACGGGACCCTACCTGTCCTCTGCGGGAGATTGGTAAGATGAACTGTCCGACTCTGACCTCCGATAGCGTCGCCTCCGCCGAGAGTGAGTCCGAGAACTGAAGGAGGAGATGAGGAGAGAGGACACGAGTGGATAAGGAGCTGAGAGCACTATGATGAATCAATTGACAGGAAGTATTATTTGTATAGTTAGTTAATTATGTAATTTACCGAGTATAAATTCCAGCTTCTATCTTTACACCATTGCACATATTTTTAAGCTTCGGCTTCAGTCTGCAGCTTTTTTTGGTCATGGCTATAATCTGTGTTTTTTTCAGGGTTCCCACTCTTTTCTAGAGATTCTTTTCCAGGTCATTCTCACTGATGATCTAGCTGATGACAGACAGCCATACACTAATATGTTCCTCTCTGTGGAAGTCTGATTCATTGGTTTGACTCTCTCAACATCGCCCAACGCAAATTTGAAAAGCTGATCCTGCGCTGAATCACAAATCTTAAACCTTTGCATTATTATTTATCCATTTTAAAATAAGTTGGGAAGAAAGATATGAAATGTCATCCGACCTGCATGTGCAACCACGTGGTGTGACTTGGGGGTGTGTTCGATAACGTAACGAGAGTCGCCTGTTCAAAATACTCTCGTCCATAAATTACCATTTGAACCTTAATATGATCTTGAACAGAACTGGGCTCTTTCAGATGGCAATGTTATCTGTTTTGGGGAGTTTTGATGGACTGCAAAGGAAAATTGCTCAAGTTAGTTAGATCTAAGTAACCTTAGATTTCCAGGATTTTTTTTCTTTTACCAACATATAACCTAAATTCACGAAATAAATTGCTGAGATCGGGGAACACAGCAACACTGGTACAACAAAGGTCAACAAACCAACAAACACAAGCAGTCAGACGATCAGACAGGCTGCAAAACTGAATGAGAGTACCCTCTGTAATAATAATAATAATATAATAATGTGTTTGTCTACAACTGCACAAAGTACAGTAGGTCCAAGATGAACCAGGAAGTCAGTCTGTAAACTGCAGATGTGTACAACTGACAATTTGACTAATAAGGCCCTCGTGGTCCAGAGTTCAAGGCGACAATCACGACCCACTATGTCCCAGGTTTACGTCCTAGTTAGTTGTGGTGCGTCATTCATTCCCCAACGTGGACTCGCTGCATTTCCTGTTTGCTATTTTATAAAGTTTAAAACCTGTCTTTTTCCCCAATGGAAACCGCTTTTTCCAAACCTCAGCAATTAAATCATTTCAAATCGGTTCAAACTGATCTGGGGTTGTGCTCACTGACGTTTTTTTCCCCAGTTCGGAGAAACAATTGCCCACCAGAGCCGGAGTGATTAAATCTGATGCCCTGGATATACCCAATGAAAAAACTGCTGCGAATAAAATGTCGACAATTATGGATTTGATCAGCAAACAGAAAATAAGATGCACACAAGATGTAATAAACTAGAATTATCCTTCAACCAATTAATCTATGCCTCCAGAACGCGGCTCTATGACGACTTGATAGATTCATCAAAACATGTAAATGATCTCTAGTTGCAGCCCTGTAGAGCACAAATGTGAACTTGTTGGCATTGCCAAATGTTTGGATCTTGTTTTCTCTGATATGTATATGACCCGTGTTTGAAAAATAGCAGAGCGCGTCAGAGCGAGAGGATAAAGGAACAGCGAAGGCACGAAGACCACAAAAGGGCAGAGAGGAGCGGGTTGAAGTGAGCTGGAAAGCAGCGGTTTCTGTTGAAGTAAGCAGCCGCTGAACTCGGCTCCGTGCTTACAAACAACGGGCCGCTCATCCAAAGTCGAATTATAACATGTTGCGAGATCACAGCATGAAATTGGTTTCTCTTAACCTCCGTCACCCCCTTTTTTTTTCTTCTTCCTCTCCTCTGTTTGCAGCTCAAGCTTTCAATCTGTTTTCCCTCTTCCACGAGGGTTTTTATTTCCTTCGCTTTGCTCGGAAAAAAAATAAAAGCCTGCACGTTTCTGTATTCCTCCATCGTGCCCCCTACATGAGAGCACTTTGGAGGACGCTCTCTCTTTCTTCCTCAGCGGCCGGTGTGCTGTAAAGGGTGGAGACGGGCTTACCATGGAGGGGGAGGGGAGGGGGGGGGGGGGGGGGGGGGGGGAGAGGAGGTGGAGGCGTGGGGTAAAGAAAAGTTGTGTAGGGTTTGGAGAGTACATTGATTCTACCGCAACAAGCACGGACTGACCTTTTTTTGTGCTTGCGCTCATATTTCCTCTTGTGTTTGAAACTTGAAGAGCTGGTGGGGTGAAAGAATAGAATGATGAGCGAGGCATTTTAAGACGGACAAAGGCTGCGCACACAATGACTTCTTACTGACACATAAAGGGAATTGTCTTTGAGGTTGGATATCTTACAGAAAGCAGGCGCTAAATGCTTTTCAAATGCCACATTTATGACAGACATGTACCCAGGTGAGGACTGTTCGCCTTTAAAGTTAGCTCTTTTAATTAAATACTTTAACCTTTAGAAATTACACACACACACACACATGAAAACACAAGGCATGCTAAAATGATGCACAGCATCTTGCAATCATCGTACTGCACACATACCTGTGTTTTGACTTTTTGGAGGTATACCTGGAACAGAAGCAGAAACCATGATTTTAATCACCTAATAACAAACGTCACGCCGCTGTGCCAATATTGTCGTAGTAAGCGAGAGCTACCTATGCCGCTTGCTTTTCTTGGAGCTCTTCTTCTTCTTCTTTTTCTTCTTCCGCAGTGGCGACAGGCTGTAGGAAGGAGACCTGAAGGCGGAGGACAAACAAACATGAACTCTAGAGAGTGCCGAGCGTCCTCCTGTACACCTCTCTCGGCTTATTTATTTCAGGAAACATGACAAAGGCGTCCGGCGATACACCTCGCTGCAGAGTCATCTCGTTTTTTTGGGGGGACTGACCTTTTCCTTTTCCTCTTCCGTTCAGACTTTCTCTTCTTCTTCTTCTTCCCCTTGGGCCGAGGGGAGAGTTCCTCATCAGAGGAGGGGCTGTGAGCAGAGACAGAGCAGAGGGGGCACTTTAGCATTCATTCCAG
Source organism: Cebidichthys violaceus (assembly GCF_023349555.1). NCBI lineage: Eukaryota > Metazoa > Chordata > Actinopteri > Perciformes > Stichaeidae > Cebidichthys > Cebidichthys violaceus. Next base: position 3,297,370 of record NW_027176439.1, read on the forward strand.
TGACAGGATGTGAAATGTGAAATCTCTGCAGCAAGAGTTACGACTTATGAATCCCAATATATCATCTGCGCTTTTGGAATTTAATTTACAGTGTGGGTGTCCCAAAAAAAAAAAAAAAAAAAGCTTTCCTCTTGTATTATCCAGCCATGGAGATTCTAGTTTTATTTGCCCAGTGTTGGGGTATCTGACATTTCTGCCTCCACCCTATCAGCCCAGTATCCCTAAGAATTACGTCCATATTGGACAATTCTGCAGTCCATAATTTACGTCCAAAGCCAGCGATCAGTACCAAGGCAGTGTGTTGTGCCCCTTCATGTGAAGCATTGAGTGAGGTTGTGGAAGTCAGGTTGGTGGTTCACAATGTAATCAACAATTTACAATTAAAGTCTTTTTATGAACAACAACCTTTCCCTGAGCTTAAGCACATTGCAGTTGCCATGTGCAGATTTGGTAGAAAGTGAGAATTTTATAAACATCGGCATTGGACGTAAAAAAACAAAAAAAAACAAGCAAAAATGTTGTCATTAAAGTTATCTGAACTTTTTTTGACAATGTTGACTTTCAATGGTGGTGCTGAAAGAATTGAAAAATGCCTTCACTGGAACTGAAGAAATAGTCCCTAAGAAAATAGATGACAGTGTGTTTTATCATTTTCAAATGTCACTTTTCATTGCGGTGAGCGCCGCATAATATATTCCATTCACCTCCACTGTTTTGAAATGGATGCAGAAATCTTGGAGAAGGATACCTTAGAAAAAAACACACCTGCATGGCTACACACGATTTAGGTGAGCCGCCCTTCTATCATGAGATGTGAATAGATTACATTCAACGTTATTGTCATGGCACAGAGTGAACATACTGTGATAACGAAATGCAGTTCAGCATCTAACCAGATGTCGAAAAGGAATAAAGTCTATTGTGATGAACAAAAACTAAACAGAATGTAGAATATAAAACAAGGGGTCGATATGGGTTATGCTGCGGTGTATACAGCATGATCAGTATGAGATGAACACGCTCAGAGAAGTCATCCGTCAGAAGAGGCTACGCTGAAGTTCAAATTACAGCGACCACCTAAAGCAGTGCAAACAGCACCTAAAAGCTGCATTAACAGCGACATTGTTGTATCATTTTGTTTTGTGAGAAGTTCTTCACCTACTTTTATTTTGTGATATCAAAGTGTAAGTGTCGCTTACAGTTTTCTCTGTGTTTTATGCCAACTCTCCCAATAAAAAACAGAATGGATGGGGTAAAATAATCCACACGACTCATCGCTGGCATCACATAACTGGTCGTAACTGCATCCTGATTCCCTCTCGCAACACACACAAGCAAGATTATCTTTGAGCCAAATGTCCCATACGAGATGATCCCATCACAACAGGAGGATGAAATCCCATCGAGCCTGGTTTAAAGTACAAAACGGATCGCACGCCACTGAGCGTCACTGAAGTCGGGCCGGATGACAACATGGCCTCACGCCAGGGGGAGATAGCACAGATAGCTTCTGTAATTATGTCAGGGAATGAATCCTAAAACCCAGAAATGACTCAGCATTTTTGCTCAAGTCAATGAATTTTTTGGTAAGATGCCTGAAATAAGTTCTGTGGTTAACACAAGAGATTCTCACTTGTTCTAAGACATATAATCCGTCAGTAGATACCCTTCTTTTATGTGTCTTAAAGAGGCGAAAATGAAACTACAAAACTAGTCTGACCCGTGTATACTAGCACTGACGTTTATAGCCTCACGTTAGCTGTTTTATCTCTACCGATTGCATTGAAAAATAAAAAAATAATTGGTGTTCATTCGTGAAGGTCATCTTGCTCAACAAAACACGTAAGTATCATAAATTTGTGTTTGCCTCAAAATCCAATTCAAAAAATTCCATTGGCTTTTTGTTGATCGAACCAGGGCGATGCTAACTTCTTGGTTGGCCTACAAAAATTCGGCATCCCTGCAGCGCTCTATGCTCTCTTTTTGAATCTGTGATCTGCATTCCTATTGGTTGTTGACTCTGCGGCACATTGGATCGTCCCTTATCCTTTGTTCCTTCCTTTCTGTTTTTTCAAACACAATGTATACAGTACAACACCTATAGTGTTAGCGTTCACTATACTCAATGAACCGTAGACCTTTTTTAATTTTTAATTTTACCATTGATACCAAAACATTCTTCAGTTAATAAAGTCGATCATTGATCACTGAGTGCGGGATTCTTTGGTTCTGCCACAGTCAGAATTCATGAAGCAAAAAATTGCTATAAAATTACCCAGATCTTCCAAACTGCTTCCGCATCCGTGGGTTCGAGCGAGGACACAAGCGTTTCCTTTAAACCCGCCTCCAGCTGCTCACGTCAACGGAGGAAGGAAAATAAGAATGGATTCTGCTATTAGTGTACAACTTTTAGGACCTAACGTCTCTTTCCCAGAGACAGTCTATTAATGGCATCACGTGACGGACCCAGAGGTAATTCCACTGTTTGACCACTAAGCAAATTGCCCGGCGCTCTTCCTAGGGGCCTTGGCACAGACACACGCGCTCATGCTAGCCTGAAATATTATCCCTTCACCCATTCTTTCCTTGAAGTGTGAATTCATAATAACAAATAAAAGAAACTTGTTCAATTCCATCTGTTGAATGACTCGATTGCTGTCCAGAGGTCCACTTCATTTTCTCTCTGGTAATGACTGATGTGGAAAAAGGAGACGTGGGCCTTTGAAGCACCGCAGCCTCACTGAATGAGCCTTTCAAGTGCGGGCCGGCGGAATTTCATAAAGGAAGAAAAAGACACGTGGGAGTGAGCGAGCATGTTGGGTGATAAAGAGTACAGGAAATGTGCCAGAAGATGCTTCTGACTGCAACTCACCTTGCGTTTGATAACGAGGTCAAACTTAAGCTTTATTCGGAAAAAAACTGTCAAGGTTGTCTGGTGTTGGTTGAACCAGAACGGATGTGAATTTCATGTAGGAGTGACGGAGTGCTTGCATCACTAAAGGTAAGGTAGTAAATAAAGAAGCGGAGGGAGCTGGCATAAAGACATGTCGCAGTGCATTTATTGCCCCGACATGCTCATTTACTCCCTCACAGGCTGAGAAATATATGAGGACACGCACAATGATCTTTTGTCATGAATTAACAATTGAAGCTGACTCAGCCATTTCCAGTCATCACAGAGGCTGCCTTTGTGGCGACTAAAGGCGGCTATCGTTGGGTTTATCAATCAATCAAAGCAACATGTCAGTTGTAAAAAGTCATATTTCGAACTATTCACCACTTCACTGTTATTGTGCACTCTCCGATCCATTGACGTGATCGTCATATCAAATCTCTCCAAAACCTCATTGGGAGGAACAACATAAGCCTATTTTTTCAAGCAAAAACACCAAATATCCACAGGCTCCAGGTTTTTCCAATGTAATAATTTGCTGCTTTTTCATATCTTTATGTTACGTCTTTATGTTTTGTACAGCTGGTCGGACAAATGAAGTAATATAAAGACATCGCAATGGGCTCTGGGAACTATTTTCTGATCTTTTATTGAACTAAAATATGAATCTTAAAAATGAACGGCAGCTACTGAAAATATTTGTTCCATGCAGAACTATTTTCAGTCAAAAGCTGCGGAGATGTCTTTGACAGTTGTCTCCATGTTCTTTCCATTATGGCTCAGGCACACTTGGAGGCTCTTCCCAATGTTTGAAGGCTCTTCATTGGCTCAGAGATTTGTGAATCTCCAGACAGAAATGAAGATAGAGCGGTCTGATGTCCCGTTTACACTGATGAACCCGCTGAAAACATCTGCAGCCACTGTGACTCAAAGACAAGGAGAATGTGAAGAAGCTTCAGCTTCATTAGAGGACATGCAGGAGTGAGAAACAATCATGTTCGTTTGGACTCCCTCGTGGAATTAAGTCGCTTCTTTTCCGCTGAACAACATACAAGAGCTTCAAATTAATTAAAAAAAGAAACCTGATTGTTTATTTCAATGGCTTCCCAATTCTTTAACCAGTTACCCAGACTTGAATATAAACCAGGCGTGGAAACTAAAATACAACTACTGCTTCAGCGTGTGAATGACGGGCGAGGCTTCAAAAATGCATTTAAAAGTTAATTTCCCCTCAAAATGTGTAAATCATTAGTCCTCTTTGAGATTTTTTTTTTTTGAGAGGAAGCCAAATATTTTTGGAACAAAAAAAATTACATAAAAATACACCATAAGTTGTTCTACTGAGAATTAAAAAAAAAAAAAGCATTAAAGAAGAATTTCTGAATAGCATCACCAATATCCAAACGATATTTTTTATAGCACAGACGCAGGCTTAGCTTTAGAGCTCTCAATTCATCCAAATGTCTACAAATAGTAGCTGAATCAGGCGCGCTTTTAAGCCCTCTTCATGTTCACTGGAGGCAAATATTTCGCCTCACGCGTCCAAAAAAAAAATCCAAGGACATGTGCTTTTGCGCCGCACAAACAGCAGGTCACGCTAACAGGCGAGCGTGATCACAACCGATCCAGACGGTGACAAACTGCACTCCGGCTTGATGTATGCGGACCACAGAGCTCTGGAGACCAGGCGCCCGTTTCATTGGCTGCAGAGGACTGTCTCGCTGTAATAAATGGCCCTGCCTGGTGTAGTCGGCAGTTTGGGAGCATTAGGAACTGAAATGCATTAGGGCTGATTAGACCGACCAAGCCCAAGTACCCTCTCCTGGTAATGAGAGCGCTTTGTCACTCATTAACACCTCGACCATTCTGGCCTTGTAGAAAGAGAGCACAAGGCAAGCATTTGCATTATTTTTTTTCTTCTTCTTCTTGCCAGCAGAAACAGTTTCTTTTGATGAGGTGGAGAGAATGAAAAGGGGAGAATGAGAGAGCAGTCAATTGCCGGCTACACTGGGAATGGTGATTGTGCAGAACAATGAGAGAATACAAAAAAAAAAAAAAGGGGGGGATTTGGGGACATCTGATGAGAATATGCTCAATATGAATGCAGCCTTTTTTTTTTTCTTCCCCCAGCCGCAGTCGTGCACAAATGTATACGCGTAACTACATCCTGGATATGTCGTTTTTTTAATAAACACATCACTTGCAGGGCGTCGAGCACTGAATTTTATTTAATACAGTCGTGATCAGCTGGATTTCGTACATTTCTGGTGAACGGGCATTTGTCATTGTGACACATTCCCGGCAAATTAAAAAGTACATCAGCAGCCTGTGCCGACGGCGTCACAGTGAACCAGGTTTTTGTAACATCAGCTTTCTGAAACGGCAAACTACTTCTGGAAAGGAGCTGGTGTCAGTGGCTTCTGGTTTCATGTTATAATTAACATGGCTCGCTCTGGAAAATTGGGCCGCTGTCGACCAATTAGCAAGATAACAACCCAAAGAACAAATGTCTTTCTCAACAGAGGAGAGTTTTTTTTCTCGGGCAGCGACTCGCTGGGCTTTGTAACTGAGACAAAGACTTTTTAAAATGACTCCACCTCATTAGACACTTTTTTTTTTTACTCGGATGAGATGAATAAACACAAACACAATTTTCTTCCCACGTTCCTTCTCTTCTTTGTCTGCTAATAACGTCTCTGCTTTTAAATCTCATCTTAAAAGCCAACTATCATGAATTCTTCATTTTATTGTAAGATGATCGTGTTTGCATATTAAATGTATTAACGTGTTGCGGCCCGGAAATGTGGATGCGTTGCTCAAGCTGGACTTCCTGGATTGTGTTTCATCAGCCGACACCGCTGCAGCTCCCTGAGATTTCTCTTTCTGCCTCAGTGTTAGAAGGAGCTCTGTAGGAGATTAATACGTGAAAATACACCAGACCGAAGTCCGAAGCTCACGGTAAAGACAGGGTTCCCTACAGCGCACTACAGGTGGGCACAGGGCCTATGCTGAAATTCAAAAGGAAATGAATACACTTCTATATCAAATAATATGAAGCTTCAGGGGAAATGAGCAGTACAATTTTCCCCAACATCTAGTAGCTACATTGATAAGGAGGCGAGATACGATCGCGGTGTGCTCTTGATCTCCTTCCTTAGAAGTACACATGAGTGCTGTGTCCACTTCTTCTTTTCTGATTCCTCAGTACTTCTTGTCTCTAACAACTTTGTACATCTCAGCACCATTTGGAGTAATTTAAGTCCTCTGGTGTATACCAATTATTTTTTGTGGAGGGTCCACTTCTTTTAGAAAATGACAAATCATCAAAGCCTAATTCACAATCGGCCTCATCTATAAATCATGAGAAGAGCGAATGTTGTGCGTCAATAAACGTTCCTCTATTATATTATTATATTGTCTTATATTCTGTAGCTGAATCTGCCATTTTGAATGAATCACAACTCTTTATTTTTCGATCAGATGTCTTTTCTTGCACGCACCATCCAGAACGATTATCAGAAGCCCGCATGCCGGAGCGTTCTCGAGCACTCGCTGTTCAAATTCAAAAACAAAACAAAGAGAAGAAGCCGCCGCCGCCGCCGCCGCCGCCGCCGCCGCCGCCGCCGCCGCCGCCGGGTAAAGTTCATCCAAAGAGAAGTGATTCATGTTTATGATCCTCTCTCGCACCTCAGATGCGGCTTCAGTCGTGTTTTACATATCGCGGGCTGCTTCCCTGCTGCGAAACTGCAAAAAGGCTTTTGAAGGTGTCAGATTAATTGAGTTTAACAACAAAAAAAAAATATCTGCCTGAATCTATTCCCCCCCTCAGAATACGAAAGCCCGAGAACTATTCTCAGTGTGTGAAGGAGACTTTTGACTCAAGGTGCTGGTGAAAAGAGAGGATCTGAATGACACCGTGTGGAATTCCTCACTACATGTTTGTATTTCTCCGCTGGGCCCGGCCTGATAAGACTGTTT
>NW_027176439.1:3304340-3452404 GCF_023349555.1 Cebidichthys violaceus
CATCCAGAACGATTATCAGAAGCCCGCATGCCGGAGCGTTCTCGAGGCACGTCGCTGTTCAAATTCAAAAACAAAACAAAGAGAAGAAGCCGCCGCCCGCCGCCCGCGCCGCCCCGCCGCCGCCCGCCGCCGCCCGCCGCCGCGGTAAAGTTCATCCAAAGAGAAGTGATTCATGTTTTATGATCCTCTCTCGCACCTCAGATGCGGCTTCAGTCGTGTTTTTACATATCGCGGCTGCTTCCCTGCTGCGAAACTGCAAAAAGGCTTTTGAAGGTGTCAGATTAATTGAGTTTAACAACAAAAAAAAAATATCTGCCTGAATCCTATTCCCCCCCTCAGAATACGAAAGCCCGAGAACTATTCTCAGTGTGTGAAGGAGACTTTTGACTCAAGGTGTCTGGTGAAAAGAGAGGATCTGAATGACAACCGTGTGGAATTCCTCACTACATGTTTGTATTTTCTCCCGCTGGGCCCGGCCTGATAAGACTGTTTAACCCCACCCCCCCCCCCCCCCCCCCCCCCCCCCCCCCTGCATCAGAATATAGAGATTAACTCTGTTTTTCTCACGGAGAGTCAAGCCCTGAAGGAGTGTTTGGTGTACTGTTAAAAATGCTATTATCATCAGCACCGAAATCTACAAAAACAACCACACGCCAACCCCCCCCACCCCCAAAAGGAAATTAAAAACCATTCATCATCACAAACGCTTCAGCACAAATCAACAATCCTACAGCTTTAAAGGATGGTTGATATGAAAGATGTTTTGAGATCAGAAAACCTCGCGCCTCTTCGACAGCCTGGGGACTCACTCACCTCCTGGCCCTGCGGTGACTGTGGTGCTTGCGTCCTTTCCCTTTGAAGGCAGCCGTTCCCGTCGCCGTGTCCACCCTGGTCTCCGCCGCCTTCCTCTCGTCGGTCTGTAGCGGCTGGCAGGCCATTGTCTCGAAGCTGCGAGACAAGCATTAAAAAAGAAAAAGAAAAGATAGAAGAAGTTAGTTTTTGCTCTTGTGGCTTCTCATGAGAACTTTTTCTAGTTGTCCACACAGTCAACGCTTCCATCATACAACAGCGAGGTGGAGATTCAGCTTCGCTTGGTTAGCCTTATTCCCTCTGGTCTACTGGATATGTGTTTTATTCCCCTCCATTTCTCCCCACCAGACATTCTTGGGGAAGATTGGAGGTCAAGCCATTTACCATCAAATCGAGGTGTCATTGAAATGTAGTTATTTACATTCTTCAGTTGCGCTGACATTTGGGGGCGGAAATGGTGTTTTCTATCTCGTGCTGAGCAGATGCAGACAGGGGAGATGCATGGTCATCAGAAAAGTGGAAGTTGTCCTTGAATTTTTTTTCTGATAAACTCGCACATCTTAAGTTGTTGACATATATTTAAGAGTAACTCAACATCCAAACCATTTTTCAGCTGAAAAACAATGCGTATGGGTATTAAGTAGTGTTGTTGTTGGATTATCATTTATCTTTTCAACCGTCCCAGTCAAAAATCTATTATTCTAAATGTTTTCTCTTCTTTCTTTGTTATTGTCATCTATAGTGGTGATTTGCATAAAAACACAACTTTTAAAGAATCAATGATTGTATTTTTTGATTAAAAAATAAAATCTTGGCATTAGTAGTTTTAATTATATATCATAAGAGGTAGAGTTAGGTAGAATGAGGTACAATTCCCACTCTTAATATCCATTTCATATTGCCTGAATACAATTGTATTGAGCTAAACGGCTAATACGGTTAGCCGTTAGCATGTTATCAGAAGGACTGGGCAAAGGGGGAGCCGGTCACTGTGGTAGCTTTGAGCAGCATGATGGGAACAAATTACAACACATAGTAAGAGTCGGATTAAGTTAGTTGTTTCAAATATTTGCGATACTCACTACTACTAACGTACTGTTAGCATAGATGGTTTTGGTGTCAAATGAAGAGGCAGTCGTGTGTTTTAAACTTCTTTGTAGGTTCGTTGGCGATTTTAGACAGTTGGTTAGCTTAAGCTCGGAGTTTAAATGTGTGTGTTTTAGATAGTTATTTGATTTGAGTATTTGTTAGCTAGTGGCCAGATATGATAATAAAATCGAGGCAAATCATCTCTGGCTTCCATTACCGGCACAAAGCTGCTATAAGCCAGGTGTTTATCAATTCACCCGCTTCCACCCCGAACCTGCCAAAAACCATCATTGGCACTCAAATTTGTCTGCAGGACGAATGACTAAATAAACTGGTTGATTAGATGTGAGCACACAGATCCAGCCCCGCTTATTATCCTCTGTTTTAGTCATGGGAGATTTGAGCGTAATTACACATTCTCCCTCTCTTCGAGTGGCTCCCGTCTGATTGTAATGAGAAGATAATCGGAGTCGGAGATTAGGCCGTCAACACCCCCCCCCCCAGCGACGAGCAGGCAGGAGCCGTCGCTTTTCTATCTTCATCACTTCGCTTCCTGTGCTTCTCTGCATAAGAGGGCGTGCCCTCCCCTCCCCCTGCCACCACCACCACCGGCAGGGAACTAATAATGTAAAACGGCAGACTGGGCGCTCCGACATGACCGAGTGTCTGAAAGGTGATCGGGGAGAATAAAGACAGCCGCCGGTAGGATGATTAGTGTGATCAGGGAAGGGCTGAAGGGAAAGTAACCTTCCATTATCCTGGTGGTTTGGCTAACGTTCTCCTACTTGCAAATAAAAGCTTTGCTCGTATTGCTTTCTGGATCATTGTGATTTATACTGCTTCAGGTGGCAAACTGGGAAATGATTCACAGCTATTTGTACAGTGGCTGACCATCTAAGATGAAGTCTGAAACCCAGACCATCTTGATGAAATCGTACTTTGTGTTGTTGTTTTCTTTATATATGTAGCAGAGTGAAATGTCAGTGAACCAGTAGGAATGAGGGGGGGGGGGGGGATACGTCTAGAAACCTCTATATCTATTGCCAGGTTGAAAACCTGTGTACGACGCGCTCCCTGAGGCTGAATCACGGGAGCGCCGCTCTCCTGAGCAATCGTAACCACGACTGAAGGGAAAAGGGTGAACGGTGCCGTTGGTGCCGTCAGGTGGAACAGCGGAGACGATTCATGGCACCTCTTTTCTGATCACGTGTGAACATAACGAACGTCCTGGTTGAACGATCCTCTCTCCCTCTCTCTCTCCCTCCTCCTCCTCTCCTCTCTCTCCTCTCTCTCTCTGTCTCTCTCTCTGTCTCCCCCCCCCCTCTCTCTCTCTCTCTATCTGTCTCTCTCTCTCTCTCTGTCTCTCTCTCTCTCTCTCTCTCTCTGTCTCTCTCTCTCCTCTCTCTCTCCTCTCTCTCTCTCCTCCCCTCTCTCTCTCTCTCTCGTCTCCTCTCTCTCTCTCTCTCTCTCTCTCTCTCTCTCTCCTCTCTCTGTCTCTCTCTTTCCTCTCTCTCTCTCCTTCTCTCTCTCTCTCTCCCTCCCTCTCTCTCTCTCTCTCTCTCTCTCTTCTCTCTCTCTCTCTCTCGGCTTGACTTTACGAGTGAAAGATTACCTAATTTGACACAGTGACCATCTCAAAAAGGAAAATGATTTTCTAGACCGATCCCCACGCCGGGATTTTTGTCACACCTCCCATCTGCATACAGCAACAATAATCGCCATGGCGCTACACTAGCTGCCTGCTTTCAGTGACTTAACGTCCTCCTCCCCCACGTCTTTGTATTTGCATTTAGATGTACATGTTCATTGATGAGGAGCTATCTGACAACCTAATCGACCAAAGCGGGAAACATGGAAACCATCTGAAATCATGCCAACGTGTCACTCTTTCAGCGGAAATCATGGAGGACTTTGATTTGATTCAACATCGTTCATTCTCTCATGTGACCGGGCCACATCACAACAGTCGATTCTCAGCTGTAAAGCAGACTTTACACACGCAGAGGTCTTTGGGTGTCGAACACTTTCAGTGTGACAAAAAGATATTGATGATTCCAGCCAGCGGTATACTTCTCCTGCGAAAATCTAAACAATATAAGCAATTTACTTGACACGGGAGAACAGAAAAGGCCGAAACGTTTCCGCTCGGTTTTCCTGAATGAAGCCGGAGTGGAAAGTGGCCAAAAAAGCTCCTTTAACTGTATTTGCTGTCACTCTAATATGAGCTGAGGTGGAGGAGTTCTGAATGAAATCGATTTGGCCATTGCGGATGCACATTCCCTTCATCCGGCTCTGCAATTTATTGCCCAAACTTTCCAGGCTATAAGCACCTGGATTTATCGCGGGCTGTTTGTAACTGTCAAACAACACTCCTCTCTCACACACACACACACACATACACAAAAAGCTTGAAATTAACGCAAATACGGACTGGATCAAGCGAGGGCATTCGATGACGAAAAGCTGCGTGGACACTAATCTGTCCCACTTTGTGTGACTTTTTGACCTCTTTCTCTCGTCATATGTGTCATACTGCACATGCATGCTTCGGCACCCCCGCTCCCCCGGCGATGAGTAATTCTGTCACTGGAGGCTCGGAGGAGCGACCACGCTGTGACTAGCTCTTGTTTCCGTCTTTGTCACAGAGGGAGGGTCTCGCTCCTCCGCTCCGTCAGACGCGGCTGCTGTTCGCTGTCACGGTGGACGGGTAACAAACAGGGACAGATGGCGCACAGAGACGCACTGCAAAACAGGGAGACGGCGGGAGCTTGAAGAGGGTGATGATGTGATTTTTACCTATCTTTTACAAGTTTCTGTATTCTCTGTGGTATAGCTTATTCATGTGTGCCATAGAGCTCCACTGTTAACGACAGACAAGGTGACACGCTCCTTTATTGACAACGTACATTCATTTTGAGACCGTCCCACATATATCGTCCAGGTTCCCAAATCCACAGCTAAAAATAGTCCTCAACAAATACACTATTTGATTCTGTTTGGAATGATTTTTCATTTTCTTTTGCAAGGATCACAATGTATTAAAATGTGCATAGTTGTAATCGATAACAATCCTTTTATAATGTCATATAATGCATTATCAGCATGTTTATTATGTATTATAGATATGGGCTTGCAAATAAATGACCAGTGAGTGATCAATTCTGAAGTGTAATGATACTAAGTCATCATGCAATGCTTTATAATGTGTTATGATTATTGTTATAAAGCATTATGAATATTTATGAGTGCTTATAACTATAATTATACAGTGTTATATAAGCAGATTATCACACATAATAAGTGTGTTTATAACGTATTATAGACATGGGTGTCGTAGAAAGTGCTTTAGGAAATTATTTATACTTTTAAACCAAAGTAAAAGTGTATATTTTATGACCCTTTTTTAACACAGGACTTATCCTTTGAGGTGAGTATGAATTAGCGGTTCAGGTGACGTATTTAATTGATGTGTCGTGCTTCAAGTCACCGCTGACTTCTTCAGTATTTAACCGAGGCTCAATCTTTCCCAAATCTTACGTAAGTGTGTGCTGAAGTTGTCTAAACCACACACATTATATTAATGCTTTAGATTCCTTAATATTCGGAAAAGAACATTTCTTAATGCCACATATGTGTGATTGCAAATGAGTTTAATGGATTGATCGACCACTACGCTTCAGCTCTAGTTAATCCACAGAAAATCAATACATTAAACGGCAAAAAGTGAAAAGCAGAAGATATCTAACCTTTTCATTTTTGTCCAATCTAACCATCTGCTTGTCAGTTGAGCTTCCATCTCTGCGCCGATATATTCACCCAGAGCCACAGGAGCACACCCCGTAGTTTGTGTACAGTTTCGTTATCCACGCCCCATTTATGATGTTAAATTGAGATAAACTGCTACAATATCTGCCAGGAGCCGCTCTGTAATCTGCCAGCTGCTTTACACAACGCTGGCTCGCTGTCGGATGGGCTCGATACTCACAACATCGGCTGACATCGTACAGGTGTGCAAGAAGCACGCCAGGCGGCCATTAAACTAACCAGCAAAACGCCGCAACACAGCTCCGGTGTTTGCATTAAAAACGTGTCAGAAAAAAAAAAAAAAAATCACACAAGCGATTAACGCAGATTGCATTCTCAGCTGCCTCAATTACAGTCTGCAAAACATGGTTTTCATCGGCTTTTTCAAACCGTGTGCTTATTCCGAAGCCGTGGAAGAAAAGCTACCTGACGCTTTGCTTCAGGAGGCCTTGTGGGGCGTTTGAGCGCGTGCGGCGCAGACTCTGGAAGATCTACGACGACACAACAAAAGACACAGCACTTTCCCCTCTAAACCTGGCGTCTATAGATACACCGCTGTGACGGAGAGAGAGAGAGAGAGATCTTACAAGATAGAGTTAAGTGACACTGGAGGGGCATTTGTACATTTGCTGTGATCTCATCTGTTCCCGAAAGCACAAACAGAGAAATGCACTTTTGTTTTTTGCTTTGGTTTTGTTTTGCTCTCTCGGCGTAAATCAGTGTACCCTCACTTTGCTTCTCGGGTCGATTTAGTTCACTTCTTTTTGTTTGGACACGACTGTGCACTGGATTATCCTCATACTCTTAGAAGGTCGACTTAATCCGCCTTCTTTTCCGGGGGGTTTTCAAATGAAGACGCCCACTCAGAGTGAGAAACATTTGAATCTGCTTATTCTAAAGGACTTTCATTTAAAAAACAAAAAAACAAATATTCCAGCCCCTCAAAAATCCATATTGGTCGACCGTGTGTCTTTTTGGTTGCCATGCCATCCCCACATGCCTGCTGATTGCAGAGAAGACCTAATAGAGCAGGTGAATAACAAACTGTGGCAAACAAGTTCGGGGTTATACATGGAAGGATCAATACAGCTAACCCTCCAGCAACAACAGGACAACAACATCGGGCGATCGATGGACGATACGTCACTTTAAGAAGTCCCAAGAAGAAGTGTGGAGGAGCCAAAGGAAATTAAAAATTTTCTTTCTAAGATTCTCAAACTCAATTAAGACGTTGTGTCGAAAATACGAATCAAATGTCGTCTACTTTCAAGCTAGTAATCGCTTAATAACGGCTGACATTAATGGCAGAACTCTTGGAGAGAAACTTTACTTCTACATGAAGTCGAGTGGAAAATAAAAAGATTTCCTCAGAGTGTCATTTGTCTTGATAGTGGAGTGGCCCTCAGTCTAACAACCCAAACATCCTGATTATTCAAAGTGGAGGGTTGCCAAATTGTGCAAATTAGCACTTAAGGAGCTCTGTTCTAACTTACAAGCTTGTAAACACGTCAAGGCCACCAGAGCTGATAATGGAGACCGAGGAAGGACTTGCATGACCCTCCTCCTCTCAGGAGACGTTCGTGTGAGTGAAAGTAGAGTGTGAAAACTCGGGTGCTTTTATTTTTATTTTTTCTCTCCCCATTTCCACATGATTTAAGAGTTCCCCCGCCACTCTTGAGGCTAATAAACTTTTCATTACCCCTGTCAGAGCCACCAGGAACAATTGATTATCGTTATTATAGGAGTGATGATAGTTGAGATAATTACCAGGGAAAAAGATGATCTACTACCACAATTAAAACCCAAACAGGGTGGTCCCAGGACACTTTGCTTTAATTTACACCCAGAATGTTTATCCCAGTTTCAGACTCCAGTCAAGAATAACTTTATCACCACCCAAAGGACACAAGCGAGCAATTAAATCCACACAAAGTGGATGAGACACTTCCCTCACGAGGCTAACTCACAAACCTGTTCAAAGTTTCCAATGTGAGGCGGATACTTTTGAGAGACGCGTTATCGATTCAACGTTAGGACTATTTTGAGGCAATCGTTCAGGCGAAGGCGCACACAAACACACGGGCGTGCAATCAAGCGGCCCCAATCAATTAGGCACGCGAGCGAAAAACATCCAGCCACTTGATTAGCGAGGCCGCCGTCAAAACTGTGCTAAAATGAAATGGCCGTCTGCATGAGCTGGCATGTTTAGGAGTGCAATCTAAGATATCTGACTAATGAACACTTATGTTGCCATGAAATGAATCCAGTTTGCGTAGCGGCTCTTGTGACAACCGTTCTGGGGGTTGTCAGGTCCCCTGGAACAAGTTTGTTCATGTAGCAGTGTTGTTTCTTTTCTTATGGGTAAAAGACCTCATGAGTTCCCTCCCCAGCGGAGGACATTTTTCTCCCAATCGTACGCAAAATGGGTAATAGATTTTTTTTTTTGTGTGTGTGTGTGTGTGTGTCATTTCTCCTGCTAGATTAAATTGCAAGGATGGATGCAAATCCTTTTGGGCGGCTGAGATCAGCCCCAAATTGGCCGCCTCGTCTTCCTTACAATGCATGATGGGAAGGCAGAATGATAGGAGTGAACATCAAAGATTTAATGGCTGTTCAGCCCCCGTTAGGAGGTATCAGTGGCTCCAGGCAATTTCCTG
Organism: Cebidichthys violaceus; assembly: GCF_023349555.1. Taxonomy (NCBI): domain Eukaryota; kingdom Metazoa; phylum Chordata; class Actinopteri; order Perciformes; family Stichaeidae; genus Cebidichthys; species Cebidichthys violaceus. Next base: position 3,312,701 of record NW_027176439.1, read on the forward strand.
TCTTCGCTAGTTCGTTCCAAATGTAACATCCAACTTCAGCATTAAGCTTTGACAGTACATTAGGCTGTAATTATGTAACGCTGGGAATGGGTTTTTGTTCTCCATTTTAATTTCAAGGTTCATGATTTATCTATAAGTGAATTCTCTATAAATCAAATTCCCTTCAACAATTTGTCTTCACACATTGCTCCAAAGAGCAACGGAGGTAGACAACATTTACTCAAGTACAATTTGAACTTTAATTCTATTTGATGGTATTTTATGCTTTTACGCCACATAATTTCAGAGGCAAATAATGATCAATATTCCTTTATTTGTATAGCCGCTATTATTTAAGATTTTACACAAACACACATAAGCTTAAAAAATGTGTTTTTAGTTTCCAACATGTTCAAATGTTTTCAAAAAAATCAAAAGATTACAGAAAAGTCCCAGAAATACAATGCAAACGTGTGTAGAGAACTTTAAACGAGGCTGCTGTAATGTATGTAAACAATGCTCACGTTCTTTTTGTTAAATAGTTCTTGGATTGTTTGTCATAGCTTTTTTTTTTTTTTATGAGTGCGAATGTAGTGAAGTTTAATGAAACGTTTTCTGGATTCGCTCTTTTGATATGCAGAGTGTGATTTTATGGGGCAAACATCTCCAGAAGAATGAAATATTCAGATGAAGGCTGTGGAATCTGTAAATTAAAAAAATAAAAATACATTGAACTATAGTAAGTTTTGTCTGTTGTTAATAATAATAATGGTCCAAAAATGGTTAAAAAAAACCTTCTCATTTTCTCCTCAATTCATCTCCTAGTGTCTAGGAATTCAGAATGCACCAACATGTGAATAAGAGGCTACCGGCACTTCAAGCACTGGTTATAGATGAAGTAGTTAAAACGAGCTTCACCTCAACAAGCTAGTAAAATACTGCTTTCACACTGATGCATCAGTATGAACTATTAATTTCATACTAATATGTCAGGCAAGAGTGCTTCTACTTTTGTTTTTCACTGAAAGCAGGATTTTAAAATGCCAGGCTTTTACCCGTAATAGACTATTTTCCCCACTGTGGTACTTTCCCTAAGTGATGTGAGTACTTGTTACACCTCTGTCAATGAACTAAGTGTAATTTGTTGAAAACAAAGTGGATTAATTGATTGTACATCCTGTGTATGGATGATAATGTGGCTTTGTGATTACACGTGGAGAACAACTGGCCCTGATTATTTCAATCAGAGGAACTACACAGTATTTTGAATATTAAATACATCCTCGCCTCGCTGTCAGCCAATCAGCAGCAGCGAGCCCTTTTACCCTTCCAGCGGGTGAGAACGCCGCGAGTGACTTTAACGACAAGCGAGGTTGGTTTATTCAATTATTGTGTCCCGATGATAAAATGGGAGCAACATAATGGCTTGATTAATTTCCTTATCACGGAGAGCACAAAGAGTAATTACAACCAAGTCCGCCGCTTGGCGAACCACACATCAATCAAATTAAAGCAGTCTCCACTCGGCAGCAATCACTTCCAGAACAGCACAAATGAGTCGATCGGCTCAGGACGCCGCCTCCGGGCTCCGAGAAGTGTTTACCCGAGAGCTCCAGCACCGAGCGAAAGGTCACACGGGGAGCTCTGTACATGTCAGAAATCATAAAAGAAATTACGTATGCACACTTATAATGCCGCTGTGAGCGGGGCTGGTCAGGACCTCTGTGGATTTATTTGCCTGAAGCGGTCATTAAAGCTCGTGACAATCTCGGCGACTGGCCCGCTTCTAACCGGAAAGAAAAACTGTGTGAAGCTGCGACCAAATGTCAACGCGTAATAACGCGCGAGCGCCTCCGTGACCTCCAATCACACCCGCGACCACTTACCGCACAGAGGCGTATTCACAATGCTAATTACCTGGACGCTACTATACTACGACTCAAACTGGACTGACGGTGAAGTTACGTCCCCGTTATCGTGAGGTCGAATCGGTAAACAGAGACCGAGTGAAGCTCTTTGGTCAAAACACTGTGAGTCAGCGCTCAGGTCTAACATGGCCGCTCGTCAATTGTTTTAATGAGCAATTAAAAGCCTAGTTCAATTTTACAAGGAGAATATCAGAAATCACTGCTTGATTATTTTCCAGATGTAATGAAGCAACACAGTATGTCAGAAAATATCATTTCTACATTTTATAAGGCAGACTCGCCCCAGTTTGTGCCTCTAATTTATTACAGTGTCACAGAGCTTCCACTTCCCTGCCAAAAAAAATTAGTAAATAAAAAGCTGGGAGGTTTTTTACCAACTGCCACTTTTCTCAAAGTATTTCCAGAAAGGCTCTCTTATAACGTGGTGGTGGCGCAAACATAATAATAATAACATTATCTATACAGCGTATTTCGAAAGCGAGTGCTTCACAAGAGATATTAAACCAACCGGTGCAAAGTGCAATAAAATGCAACGAATTCAAATTTAATTAAGGTGCGATATGACAGATGAAATTGCGAGCATTTATAGACTTAGAGACCTAAAAGAGGATCTAGGCTGCACTTCGTATGGAGCTAGAAATAGAATATAGTCATGGTGATCATTACATTCTTAAAATCTATTCCAACAGGCGGCCAACGTAGAGATATATTCTGTACATGCAATCTTCTTTGAACATCAAAGTTCACCTGGCGATCACAATTACACCCGTTATCAACTTTGACACGGAGATTTCTATAATGAGGCGTTACGCTGACTCGTGATTTTGTAGAGAATCGTTCATGAATTCTTTTTCTTAACGGTTTTATTTATAAGCTGATATTTATACCAAAATAGGCTAGAAAGCGTGATTGATTAGAAGAAACCAAGCGATTCTAGGTTAAGTCAGTCATTCAGCACCCCCATTTAGCCAGAATGGAATGGTCCATTCTGTTTTATAACCAAATATTTCCACCACTACTGCAAACCGAATCGTTGATTTTTGGGGAGACCACGAGACGAGTCTTTGAGGATTCTGGACATACCTTTACAACCTTGTTGTTCAACAATCTTCTGCGTCAACAGTGACAGAACCTCCTCACTATGTGTTTTTCGCTTTGAATAGATAGCCTGGAGGGTTCTTTCCCGCTAATCATTTCCTACGATATTGTGCATGAAAGAATGAGGCCTTCATTTGAGGAAGAAAAATATGATGAAGTAATAACTTACATGAGTTGCAAAAAGTAAATTTCATGACAGTGAAATCTAACCACTCTATCCCCAACGCCGTCTGTGAGCTTTATTACTGGAGTCAGAACATCTCATTAAAAATACAAAATTGAGGAAATAGATGTTCCTCTCCAGATTTAAAACTGTAACATCGACTGGAGGATGAACCCTTTTTGGAAAATGAATTAATTTGATTTAGTCGGTGAATCATAGCCCGAAGCCTTCGTTTGACTAGGGTAAACCTGCTGGATTTCCATTGGCAGCTCCTTCTATTTGCCTTCCCTCTGTAGAGTTCAAATCAAATCCAATCACAGTGCCAGCGCTCAGATTCACGAGAGCTGTAAGTGCTGCGGTTCATTACAGGAGCCGCTTCAGGCTTAGAGGAGGGGAGGCCGAGTAGGAGGGAAAATGTCGAGGAGTTTGAATAGCGTCTTACCGAACGGCGACATGTTCAGATGTGGTCACGCAGATGCGTCGGGTGACGTCTGCGAGGTAATATTTGTGCCAGAGCGAGCTCACGTCGGAGTTCTGGGGGGGCTGAAGCCCCCGGGGGCTCTGACAAAGACGGCGTCGATCCCTGTGGCTGCTGCTGCTGCTGCTGCTGCTGCTGCTGCTGCTGCGGCTTTACATTGCAATCCTGTTGCAAGCCGCTTTGGCTTGAGGAGCAACATGTTAGGCGAAAAAAGTTAATTGCAATGTGGAGAGCGGATCCAAGGCCAACGGAGCATTCAGCAGCAGGAAGAAAGGTCGGCTGACTCTTGATTAGCCCGAAACCTCGTGAACGCCATCGCTGTGGCGCCATCATCATCATCACGCCGCCATCATCATCATCATCACTGTCACAATCACTGCAAACCAACGACGCCGTTTCAGGAGCATTTAGAAGAATAACTCGTCACATGGTCCTCTTGGCCCAGATTGTTAACATCTAAACTGGAAGTGTTCCTCCTCTTTCACGCGTCATAAACCTTACGTGGGCATCAATTACTTGCTTCCAAATCGAGTTGGAGAAGTGATTAGAGGGTTCTTTGTGTGGAGGCGGAGGGAGGGAAGCGGCCATAGTTGGGTCTAATTAGCAGCTTGCGAGGCGCACTTCCTCGTTGCACTTCTTCCTGTGTGAAGGAGATTACTGAAGAGGCTTCCGCAGATGCTAATGTGGCTAATGTATGTGGAGTGCAGCGAGCAGTAATCACGGCGCGCACCCCCGTGTTTAATTAGCGCGACTATGGAGATGAACGACGCGCCGCCGGGGAGGAAACCGCTGAGGTGGATGGATGATTGGCAGAGGGTGCTTCTGCAGAGTTTGACCAAAGAAGGAGACAAGAAAGAGTCGAGCACTTCATAAGAAGAAAGAAAGTTGGATTAGGGAAATGAGCCTTCAAGTCTATGCTGAAAAGGGAGTAAATTCAAGTTGAATTTGCTCCCTCAAACAGCAGATGAAAGATGGGTCCATTTCATTTGCATGTTTTTGGGCCTGTGTGAAGAAACTGTTTTTTTTCCCCCCCGAGGAGCTAAACAAACACCAATTAATTGGGAGGACAGACTGAAAAATAAAACTGTCATCTTGCTGAAACTCAATCAGCCAATTAAACAAGTAATATTTACCCGCGACGGCAAAGAAGAGCGTAAATAACTGTTTCCATGACACTGAAGATAATTTAGAATCGGCTTTGACGGACCAGCAGCCATTGCTCCGTGCGTTAAGGACCTTCTGAGATGCGTTTTCCCATTTCTGCCTCCAATTATCCGACCGTCACGTTTCCCCGTAGTTGCTCCATGGGAATAATTCACGGCATTAAATGAACGGTTTCTCCGCACACCTGTCTGGATGTACACACCTCGATGGAGGAAACAGATTGGGACCCAACTGTACACTTTGGTATTTCAATCTCCCCCCGCCGCCTTAATGAGCTGCCGGTGTTCCACACTAATTTGAGTCAGTAAACACATCAGGTTTGCAGCCCGCCATGACAGGCGGAATGAAACCCAATGGGCCAGTCGACACCTCGGTGCAGGAGAGAGACTAAGGGAACTCCTGACAAGATCCAGATATACGCTGGTAATTAGAGAACGGGTTCAGGATTGACAAACGTGTTCCCTTACTTCCGACTTCCCATCTCTCTCTGCCTTCTTTTTCTACCTCATGCTCGGCTGCGACGCCCTCTCCTATGCAAAGGAGCCATGTGAATTATTCACGAAGGCCCTCTTGTGAGAATGGTTTCACAGTATCCGCTCCGTCATTAGATAATCCATGTCAGTAGAAGAGAAAGTGGACCAGAATTTAGAATAAAGTTGATTGATGCGCCCTCATAGGAGCAGTGTGCGATCAGTCAGGGAGGGCGCGAGGCTTGAGATAATGTCACAAGTAACATCTGGATTCCTGGATAACAATACGTTTTTAACGACATGTCTACACCATCCCGTACATGTTAATGGGCATGTGTGGGATGAATTAAGTCTCGGACAGAAAATGGCTAACAGTGAGGCCGATGATTGGATTCACGGAATTCAATTTATTCCAAATTGTACCTAAAATTGAGCTGCCTGCCTGAGCTGGAGACATAGAAGTCAACGCAACATTTTTCTTATAAAAGAAAAAAAAAAAAAAGCATTAAAACCCAAAGGCACCATAGCTGAGATTAACACTGAAGCTGAGACATAAATAGAATCATAAAATCATTTTTTTTTAATGACCAGAACTAGCTTGAATTACCCGACATCTGTCCTTTTTCCCCCTCACCTGAGCTCATTACAGTTTGCGCAGTATGCACTCTGTCTTGTCCTGCTGCTTTTTTGGCGTTGAGACGTGAACAGGTAAACCGTCCCCGCCCTCCTTCCTCGTGTTTCTCATCGCCGCTCCGTCTCGGCCTCCTACCAGGTGTGCCGCGCGGACAGACGGAGGCGCAGCATCCAACCGATCCAGCAGACCTACCCGCCCCCCCCCAACCCCCGTGCTATAAATGGGCCTAATAAGTGGAATGGCGTCATGTGCAATCGTCCGCCAACTAACTCCCCGCTGTCTTCGTACGCTTTGCATCGGACCTCCAGGCTCGTTCGTTCTTCGTTCCTGTGTGCCGCTTTGACCTTCTGCCTCTGACTATTTGAATCCGGTCCAGGAAGCGGAGTCTCGGAGTCCACCGCAGACACCCCGCTGTCTCTGGTGGATCAAAGTCAGGACCTCCCTCCCACGTTCTGCTGCTGCACCCGGTGGGCTGTTACACGGGCCACGGGTGTCACATCCTCAGCGTAATCTCTCTCGCTCCATCTTTCCTGTTCTTCCTCTCTGTTCACTCGACTGCCTTCTTTGTCTCTCACATTGAACATGTTTTCTTAACTTTCTCTTACTTCGAGCCTCGTCAGATTCCAGCAAACGCTCCTAACTTCGGATAACGGTGGTAATGACGAGCGTAAACACGATGAATACGAATCGTACATTTGTAATTACCCTATTTAACGCCCCAATAATTCTGTATTAGGCCAGGTGCCCCTGCCCCATGTGTGTTCAATCCCTGCTTTCAGAGATCCGTAGAGGAAAGTCTATACATTTAACAGTGTCAGCAGAGTAATTAAGTGCTACAGACAAAGAATGGGGAAAAAAAATGCTGTGTTACCTGAAGGTCACACTGTCACTGAAGTAAAGAAACGGTTCGATATGAAAAGCTTTGAGATGTTCATATTGATATTGTAGCGGTACGCAATAGCATCATTAGCCAATTTGAATGAAAAACTCTTCTTATATTAGCCTGATATGATTTGAATTGCAGAGTCAAACAAAGGATGATGTCAGTATAATAATGAAATATACATGCTATGAGTAAAAAAAGCACATGAGTCCAATACGACGGGTCTGGACCGCTCGTAAATTGAGTTTGTTGCCGAGAGAAAATTCCGAAAGCGATAAAATTGCTGAATGCGGCAAGTTCGTCTAAATTACTCGTAAAAGCCACTTAAAAGAACAAATCTGTTCGAGTGGTTCCAGCATCTCGGTCGTATATCTCCACTCAGATCTCCCTCCAGTATCTGTAGAGAAACCGTTTTAAATGGCGTCTGTCGCAGTAATCTCACAGCATCACACACACACACACACACACACACACACACACACACACACACACGACAACCACCGAGGGAGTGATCCGGTGCTGACAGGCGCTTATAGAAGAAGCATTGCCGTGCTGCCCGCTCTACATGACCGTGCATGTGTGTGTGTGTGTGTGTGTGTGTGCGTATCGGAGTGTGTCCAGGTGTCAGCTACAAGCGCGGCACGTCACTGTTGGCTCTCGACAAGACTTTACATTAGCTATGCACCATCTAAAATAATCATCTTAAAAAAACCGACGAGTACAGAGAGCAATCAAGACCCCCGTCGACTTCCTCTCACCCTCCTCTCACCCTCCTCTCACCCTCCTCTCACCCTCCTCTCCTCCTCCAAGCTAATCAGTGTGGGTGCTGCTGGCTGTCTGCTCGACTTGATCTGATTGTGAGACAGAAACACTGTCAGCCTGTAAAAGATGAGTAGAGCAGCCTCCACCTTAGACTATGATCAGAGGTGGCATGGTGGTCCAGCAGTCTTTGTATGATACATGCACACCCTACCCCTACATTGAATAACATCAGCTACAGGGGCGTTCACCTTTCACTTCTCTTTGAGAGAGGCACTCTCTAGAAAATCAAAGTTTCATTTTGTCTTTTTTTTTTTTTTGGATCATTTAACCACCTGCATGAACGACTATAAGCGATGACAGAATTAACCTGGACCTTAACTTTGGCCAGATATCGGGTGAGCAAGAAGTAAATGTTTTAGTTTTTTTTTTTCAATTAAAGCTGAAATGACTAGTCGCTAAATTAATCTGCGATTCTTCAGATTATCTATTCATTGTTCAGGTAACTTTTCTGCAGCTTTCAGCTTCTCAATTGTGGAGATATGCTGTTTTTCTTCATCTTATGCGATAGTAATCTGTTTATCTTTGGGTTTGGACTGTTTGGTCGGACAAAACAAGACGTTTGTTAACATCAGCTGAGGTCTAGGAGAAAGCGATGGACCCTTCTTTATATTTTTTGGACCATTTATAGGCCATAAAGATTCATTGAGTACTCGAGGAAACCACAAGTATGCCGCATTTTCAATGAAAAGTTGAGGTTTGTTTTTTTTTTCCTCCTTTAACTGTACCACCACAGGTAGATGCCAGATGGAAATGTTTACTTCCTATCCTCTAAATTAATTGATTGATTGATTGATTTAGGTCGGTGAGACGGGTTTTGCATAACAAGCATGTTTACTGCAGGTCCTCCATGACATACTGAACATTTGAAATCTTGTCCTTGCGCAACATGAATAAGATCACAATTTTAAACATGGAAAATATTCTTTTCTTTTTGTAAATAAGAAATCCTTTTTAAACTGAATTAAATTCTTTAACTACGCATCTCTTAACGCAGACTTCTTTTTTTGGCACGAACACGCTATCAAACAACTTTGAAAAACAAGTCAGCGCAATAAATCCTGAGTGTCACACTGTTCATAAAACCCAAGTCTGTATCACCATAAAATCAAACAATGACTCACGGCGCTTTTAATCTATGCTAAAGACAATAATGTTCCACAGCTGGGCCCTACTTCGTCCCCGGAGGATTTGTAACCCGTCCCGGTGATGGCTGGAGGTGACCTCGGCCCATGTTGGTACACATAATTATCATTTCCCTTCGGGGGGGAATCGGTGATCAATGAGAGAGTGACCTTCCCCTCTGCACGCACCTTCCTCAACGTCGGATAATAAATTGGTTCATCTCGCCTCCCCTACCGTCCGTGTTATTTAGAGGGCCATCGGAGGGAGTCCATTACCTTTTTATGGAAAGGAGGTTCATTCAATTTGCTGGCGACCCAATAAGAAGTTCTGTATGGATGCACGGCGAGGGGCTCAAGGGCAAGTGAATTATTCCATTATCTTTAATGTGTGGGAAGACAAACGGTGTCAAGGTCCTGAGGGGATTTATTTAGCTGTGGAACCTCTGCTCCTCAAGAGGAAACAATGCCAGTAAATACAAAGTCACAAAGGCTCCCTCATGCCTATTCACAGCTGTTTGAATGGATTTTAAGAACGCATTCATCTTCAAACAAACTTAATTCTACTTCATATTTACGCTCCAAATACAATTTTTACATCATGATTATTATTTCATTTATTTACATGCTGTCGACCACTTATTTTATGGCTGTTGTAGCTGCAACTTTTGTTTAATAATTAAATAATTACATTTATTTTCTACAACCATTTTCTTCCCTTCCGCCTGTTCGTCGCACTATAAATAAAAACAGTAAAAGACGTCTAATGTCATTTTTTTTTTTGGTCCATTCGCGTAAACGTGCGAGCAGCCGAGTCTTTATTCTCTCTTCACTCCAGGGTGGAGGCTGACGTGACAAACATAAAACTCTAATGGCATTTAATTGAGAAGCATCACAGCCTCATGGCTTTAAAATGCTTTGCTTAATTAAAGAGTCTTCTTATATTTGGCTTAAACCTTATTAAAGGATAATCCCCCTTTAAGTCAAAGGTGGTGTTTAAAAGGATTCACCATGCAGCGCAGTGAGGCTGCACATATTTTACTGTGTTAATGTAGATATAATGAGGTATTAACTGTACAGTGACATGCACATATGGTCTTGTATTGTCGCCTGTAGTTTGTATAGAACTTAAATGAGTGTTGTTTTTAGGAGTCACAGCTGTCTGTCTATTACAACTAATGCTTATAGAACAAACTCCGCCCACTGTGGGAAGGTTCAGTGCATACAAATCAGTCGGATAATACATCTATCCTTGAACACTAACATTTCTCAACATATTCTCAGATTTTGGCCTTCTGCATGAACTTATGCCTCTGCTCTTTTCCCTTGAAGATTAATGCTTCATTTCACAAAAGTTATATTAAACACTATCAGAGAAACTCTGATTTTTTTTTTTTTTTTTACATCTGGCCAAGTGTAGATTATTCAAAAGACAGAAGCCGCTGATAGAAGAATAGTTTCACATTTTGTTGTCTCAACATGCGTCTTTCGTTTTCGACAGTTAAATGACTAAATTGATATCACTCCTTTTTAAATGTGAAGCTGCAGCCGGTTAGCCTAGCTTAGCATAAAGACTGGAGACGGGGGGTTGTCGTGTGAAGGCTAGTCATGATTACGTTAGCATTCACAAGCGTGTTAGCTCGTGCTTGTTAGCGTTACGTTCTCTTTAAGCTGCAGAAGTTCATTCTGGGAAACGAAGGAACACTCGACACTACAAAGACGTAATATTAATATGATGACGATTTGTGTCTTCCTTTATCATGACCAAATAGCTAAAGTGCATATATATTTTTCTATTTCTACTGCAATCATACAGGTGAAAACGTCATGGCAACAGTACATGCAGTGTGTAGGCACACTGAGCATATTGAATCCTGATCTATTTTGAGAGCTCCCTGAAAAGCATCACCGCTTCATAACATAGGTAAACAGGCATAATATCAAAAATTGCATATTTCATATGGTTTTCCACTTCGCGGGACATATTGGGAAATAAGATATGTTCAAAAATAATCCCTCAAGGCACGTATGTGGCGTCTGGCGCAAAGCCTGTCCGCCGCTTTTCAACGTCTGCAGCGTCTTGACAGCGCGTTTTATTGTTGTTGTTGTTGTTGTTGTCACTTTGCCGGCAAACGCGGCCGTTCTATGAGTTGAACATGAGCGGCAGCGGCGCCTGAGAAAGCGTGCCGATGGATGTAAACTTGAATCTCGCCCTTTTTGTCACTGAAATCCCATAAGCATATTCTCCACAGAGTAAATAACAGCGGAGGAAGGGCGAAGTAAAAGTGACTCAGGAGTGGGGAGTCCACTCTCTGTTCTCAGGGGAACGCGAGGAGACAGAGTTTCACAGAAGGTGAGTCTGATCTTGCGGCGTTCGGAGCGGAAGAGAAATAGAAGAGGCTGTGATGAAAAGGGACATAAGCCGTATTCACACGGGACTGCTGCTACTGTTTTATGCCATTAATAACCAACCCTGTCAACCTCGGTGTCCTTGACTACACACATCTAAATATGCAAGTTGTGACTCTGTGACTCTGTGACTTAAAAAGTGCGTGTTTAAACATACAACCGGTCCTGTATCGGGAACTACTAAGTAGTGTGCGAGTTGCATGCTGGGTAAATAGGCTGTTAAGCCTTATGTCTTCAACTTTTTCATTTAATGTAATGCCTTATTGTTATTTATTCTTTATAATGCGCATTCATTTTGGAAAATTGTTAATACGGACCAAAATATGTCATTAATCAAGATTTATACCCTTCACATGACCATATTTTGAACCAAAGACTAGTATATTTTATGTATTTAGTGTTTTGTTGTGTGTTATTTTTTTGGAGGACTATTATTCGACTCACATAATGAGAGAGCTCAGTTTTTCCTTGGGTGAAAATCCATTGTTTTTGCTGCGGAAACGGACTTATTTAGACTTCTGTAAGACACCGATTTCTTCTTCAGTGTCAGTTTTAATTGTAGATGTAATTATTGTGGGTAGAGGGATGTGCTGCTCTAATGAGCTTTCCCATCACCTCGCCGCCGTACCGCTGTCACATCCTTTCACAGTCCAGGTGATGATCGTGCGCTCTTGTAAAAAAACAAAACGTTACAAACCCAGTTGAATTCATTGCCAAGAAATCCGGTTTATCCATCAGATATCTTGCTGTGTTAACAAAGGCTTCTCTAATCCATTATTGCAATTACAGATGCTGAGGTTTCTCACCTACATGACATTCAAGAGATCAGGCTGTGGCAGACAGCAACAGCGATCCGAGTGCATAGTTAAGAACGTTTTCCACCTCTGTCTCCCCTTTTTCATTGACAGTGAGAACAGATAACCTCGTCTGTGAGCGCTTTGAGGTGAAGCCAGGATTATGCTCTTTGGCGACATTTTTTTTTTTTTTGTTTTTTTTGCAGTTAAAGAAATGTTATGCTCTTCAGAAGTCGAAGGACGGTGGTGGGTCTGGAGAGCGCTGGTTAGGTTGAACAGCACTTGAAAAAAAAGATTGTGGTCTCAGTTAAATGTCAATAAAAGTAAAGAAGCTCTGTTCCGTGCTTCAAGCTGCTGTTGACTTTATGAATCTTTAGCTAAGATGATCTTTCCCTTACCTTTAAGGTCGGGTACTGGAGCTATATTATTATTAAAGGCCAGAGTATCGATGACGTTATTGGTTCTTTTATCTGTGCTTTATAACGTTTTGATGTAATCCATTACCACACTGCAGAATCTAGTACAATAAAACCTTTGTGAGTAAAAAGCGTTATACTTTATCAATACACCTGCTCCACCAGCATCAACATAAAGCAAATTTGCCCTCAAACTCTAACTTTACGAATGACATAAGTGGTAGATTTGAAACAGATTTAAAATCACCATAACTCTTTATTTCTATTTTATTGCAAATCCACCTCACGTCCCAGAGCGATATTGGTCCTGTGAGCTGGGCAACGAGGCTTTAGGCCCGGATTAGAGCCGATAGCCCAGGCGGTCAGCCGCAACGATGACCCGAGGGGTAAGACGCTACGTCGCTAACTGGCTTTTAAACCCGACTCCTCAAAAACTGACGCACCCTAACCTTGGGAGCTGTCAGTCAATGAGTGCGGCAGACTGTTCTCTCACCTCAGAGTTTATGAGGAAAGATAGGGCGCCTGTGAGATTATTCCCGCTTTCCAATACCATATTGGCCCCTTAATCTCCCGCCTCTCTCGGGCCATTCTCAGCAGGATGAGGTGTCGTTACGGGCAGCGGCAGATGGAGGGAAGGGACGGCGGAGGACTTCAGGAGTAAACATGTCAATCACTCGAGGCGCTGAGAGGTTTCCTTGTAGAGGAGGAGAGGAGAGTCAACAAGCCGACGCTCTCTTCCTCGCCGACGTCTCTACGTCCGAAGCGTTCAGACGCACTACCGCACCTGAATACACGTCGGCTGCTGGATACTGATCATGCAGAATGAGTTTAAAAGAAATATTTCCTTATCAACACACACACACACACATTCACACACTCTCTCACACACACACACACACACACAAACACAGTGGTTTTGATTAATGTGCAAAACCTGTAGTTTAAAAGCGCTGCATTTCAAAAGCATTTTTCATCAGGTTGAATAACGAGGCCAATGTGCAGAAAATCCCAAATAGACTATTCTGCTCTTTGACTTTGACGTTGATATCTCAGTGCATTAAGTTTGCCCTTTGGCCATCATGAGAGGGATTATGCCACCAGTCAGGATCTATTTGTTTACGCAAATCATCGCTTGATAGGCCGACGCCCCCCCCCCCCCCCCCCCCCCCCCGCCCCCCACCTCGGCTGAATATATCAAACGAGCACGAGGGCGTCCTGCAGTCAAATTGTGGCCGGCAGCTCAATGTCCACCCCATAATATAACGCAGTGTGCTGTATTCTGCTGCAGTAGGTCCTGAAATAATATCTAAATATAGACAATGTCGGATAATGTGGAGGTTGATTAGATTAGGCAGATGTTCTGCAACTTCAGTCTATGAGGCATCGTGATAATTGCAAACCTGGTTCAGATTCTTTGTAGTTTAAATCCGTGGATTCTTTGCCAAAAGGTTCCCTCGGCGCAATGGGAGAGAAGAAAAATCAGAAAGTCGTACTTCTGGCACAGCCTTAGCAGTCTTTCACAGAAGTAGGAACTCATTTAGATGAGGACACTTGTGCATCACCCTGGTCGGATCAAAGGAAAATCATTAATTCGGAGCCTCCTGTTGGACTCAGATCTGGTGTTTTATTGCGATTTGAGTTCCCTAAACTGTCTTCGGAGTCAAAAAGAGTGCTGAGACAAAGCAATTCCACTTCTCCTACAAGGGCACTGCTGAGCCCAAGTTTAAATTGAATGCCCCAAAAATACCCGTTTAATTATGTGGCTACCAGAGAAGCTTTCATGTTTTCCAAATGAATCAAGGCGAGCGCGATAACCAACTCTTTCATTGATGCAAAACTGGGAGAAAAAGAAGTGATAGGAAGCCACTGAAATGTGCTCGTATGCCAGAGACATTAATTATATTTCTTATAATTAGGTAGAATATCCCCAGATCACCCCGATCCCTGCAAGATAAATTTAATTAGCGGACAAATTAAACGGCACATGCGGTGTCCGTATCTTTATAAAGCATCGTTCTGAGGCTGGTGGATGTCTCAGTTTCTAATGGTTTACTGTCAAGGTATGGTCAAAGACAAATTTCCACCCCACCAGGCAAGGCGATAAAGCTGTATTGTAAAGTAGATTTCATCTCAACGTTGTCGTGACAAATTCTTTTTGACGGGTGTTTTTTTTTTTTCCAAACTGAGGGATTTCCGGTGAATCAAAGCACGGAGCAATAGAAGCATTTCACAGATGTGTGACTCCATGTGATCATGACGGCTGCCTATAGCTAATGAATTACTGGCTCTGAACGTGTAACAGATCACCTCTCCGTGATGGTGAATAAGGCTGACTTTAAAGGCTGAGAAGTTAATTAAACTTGCATTGTGGCCTCGCTGATGGCACACAACCTAACAGAATCATTGTTTAATTATAGGTCTACAAGACAAACAAGACGACATGTTACACAAGAATTAGGTACTTATCTCCCACATGGGTCTCAAGACGTTGTAAATCCCAGAACAGTAACACAAAGACTGCAGAAATGAACGTCTGTACCGAATTTCTTGATAATCCCGTAAATGATTGTCAAGACATTTCACTCAAAACCACCAATGTAATGCAATGTCAAGGTTATGTCAAGGAAATATCAGCTGATCACCAAAGTCATTGGAATTCATCGTCTCGGATCCACTAATGTCCGTATACAATTTCTAAGCAATTCATTCAGTGGTTTTTGAGATATTTCAGTCTGGACCGACCGACTGACACTGCGATCCATTGAGCCATGCATGGCAAAAAATGTAGATAACAGTCATTAAAGGCCCAACTGCTTTCAAAAAAAAGAGTAACACCTTGCTAATATACCTCTGATGCCATACGTAATTACTAGGGCTATATATATCAAATGCCATTTGTTTTCACATTTGAAGCTTTGATTGGGGTTTTCAAATTGAGCTTTGAGTGTCTGTCTTCAAAGCGTATGATGTTATCGCCCTAAAAAAAAAAAATGGTGGAAATATGATTGTTTTATTGTGGTTACATAAAGGTGATTGATGGTGCTGTTAGATTGCTGATAAACCGCCACGTTAATAAAGGTGAGTGCAGGAGGTTTTGACCGCAGTGAAAATGTTTTTTTGAAAGGCTAAACGCCAGCAAATAAGGATCGAAGAGGAACATTTCATTAGATAAAAACTTGAATTTTGGAAAGGATTACATATATTTATTATTAATAATAATAATAACCCATGTAGCCCTAAATCCAGCGGGAAAGTTGGGTCCATAGATATCTATATGCGTTGTTTGGACAATAATTGCGTACACTGTTCTTTATCTTAAAACAATATCGTCAGTAAAGGGATTTTAATATCGCCCAACCCTCGTCTGATGACTGAGCAGCCCCCAAGGCTGTTGCCTAACGTAATTAAGGAAAGAAATGAGCCATTTCCAGACACCAAGGCAACAGAAACACCAATCATGTGGTTTTTGGGCAGTGTGCTGATGTTGGGGGAAAAATGATAACCGCCTTTAATGATTTTCTGTCATCTGCAAACTTGAAATTGCATGGTAGACTTTGCTGAAGTCAGTATAATTTGAGAGATCATCCACTGATCAATGATAAAGAGACGCAAATATGTTTTGTTGGTTGTCATTTAGGGTCGTCATAAGGTAGCGATAGCTAAGAAATCCTCTGGTTTTTTTATGTCAAGAAGAAAGCAGCACAATCAAATAGTTTAAAAAAGGCGATCCAAGTTTGCTGAAGGGATCATATCTCCTATATCCTCGCCGTGTAATTTGGCCTGACAGAAAAGGAGATTTCTACTCCACTTCCTAGCGTGTCCCTCTCACTCCGAGAACAGCGACCAACCTGTCACCTCCATTTGTCCTAATCAGTTCTCACTGGGATGTGCCGGCTACTGGGATGTCACTGGGAATAACGCTCACACTCGGAAGTAGCACACTGGGAAGATGAGCCTTTGAACAACAGTCTGTGGCCTCTGAGCACAGCTCTCGACCGGCTACGCTGTCACTCGCTGACCTTAACGTTGACCTTCCACTGCTCAGAATCAGCTTGTTGCTTCTGATTTATGATCTATGTTCATCTGATCCATGTTCATCTGATGTGGCATTAGGGAGTGTGCGCCGCCAAAATTTGAGTGGAAGCTCTATAGGGCAGCTGTGCACATATAGGTGAAAAATGAAGCTAACAGCTGAAGTTTAAGCTACGTTTCCTTTTTCGCTTACTGCTAACGAGGTAATGCGTCACACTTAATGTGTACCACAAATATTTCATATGCGATATTTAAGTTAATTTGGTAAATTTACCTCGTCACACTCTCTGTTAAAGCCTAACTTTACCTCCAAGCTAGCTCGCTTGCTAACAGCTAGCTTGCTGTCAGTTAGCAAGCTCATTAGCTTGACTCCTGTCTCCTCACTGTATGAAAGCCGATCCTCTTTTGTGGAGCAGTCCGTACTCCAAAAGAGGAGGTTAAATGAAAGTACATTGAACAACACACGATAGTTTTCTGTTTGTTTAATCCTTACTCTCACTCTCACTGTTAACTGTGCAAATCCGCCTATCAAAGCCATGAATTTAATGGATTTTACCATTATATTTTGACCTAGCCTTTGGATCCACAGCACTCCACAGAGAAAAAGAAATAACCCACAAATGAATGTATTACTTCTCTCACTCTCTAACTCGCCTAGTTAGCCAATCTGAGAGTAAAACAGGAGTGAAATTATCTTTCCGTCTTTTTAGGTCATGATTCATTTCTTCTCAGCTCATCGCAGCCCTGCTATTTTGCCAATCCTGTCCTATTGTGTTTTCACATTTCCTTCCTATTCCCTTTCCAATACCAAGTCATTATTTTTCATGCTGAGCTCCTATCCAAAGAATAAAAGCCAACGTTGTTAATGTTTAACGTCAAGGCTCCAGAAATGTTAACCTAATCCATCTCCGCTTTGTAAAAAAACGAGCCAATAACTCAACGGACTGAACCAGGATCATTCACACACCGTGTATCTTTGATAATACTAAACTCTGAAGGGTGCTTCACTGACTGTGACACTGTGTGTCCTTGTTGAATTAAAAAATCCCCCAGAGCGACTATAACCGCACTAATGACTAGTTGTTATATGCTGAGAGTGTCTTAGAATGGGGAGGCACTGGTATTGATCAACAACCCTGTCAACCCCTCAGATGTAATATAGTCATTTTACAGCTAAAAGACAGTAAAAGTTATATCATCGCTTTAAAAAAAAGCATGAATCCTGGCCGCTGGGTGCATTTTTATGCTCATATAAGAACTATTAAGCACAAGGCAAAATGGATGCATTACTTATGACTGAATATTGAAAACAGGAATAACAACATAATGAGGCCAAAGTGTTAGGACTACTTAACTAGAATCATAAGAGGTTTAGTGCCATAAATTCTTAATGCAGACATTTTGCAGGCTGTTCAAAATGTTACCGTTCATTGATTGAAAAAGGGCCAATGCAGCTAAAAACAAACATTTCAGACTCTCAACAAAAGCAGCCCTTCTCTGACTCGACTTCACCACAAAGTTTCGAATTTTATAGTTTCGGAATCGCTTGTCATTGCGTGACATTTCCTGTCAAGAAGCGACGGCAGAGGTGAAAGCGGCGGCGGAGGGAAGGGAGTGACGCTGCGGGCCAATTAAAATCCTCCGCTCCCATCTCCGATTGCATTCGTGACATCAACACCGCCACAGTTTGCACCCTTACCCCCGCATCAGTTATGCAAATGGCGGCAATTTCACATGAATGGCAGGACGTCTTCCTGAAAATGAGGATGGGCAAGAAGCGAAAATGAAAAATGGAGGAGGAGGCCGAGACGTGGGGGCCAGTCAGCCTTGAAATGATTTAATTTAAGCGATGAGGAGTTGACTTTGATAGGTTTGCATTTTAATAATGAATAGTATGACTGCTTCAGGGGTCCAGTTACAAAGAAGTAGCATACTTGGCAAAAAAAAAAAAAAAAAAGGACAAACATTGTGACCAACCAGGCTCATTGTCTGAATGTCCTCTGTGTGTTAATGTGTGTGTGTGTGTGTGTGTGTTGCTCTATCGTAAACAAAATGTACCTGGGACTCTTTTTTTGGAGTTAAATTTGCTGCCAGGGGGAAAACGGCTTCAGCCTATTATGTAGGATTTTTCAGTTTTTCCAATATGCCGACTCTGGGCTGTATGCATATTTAATGAGGCCTTTGCCTGACTGAGACTGAGAGGGGTTTCAGCCTCCTGTCATTATGAGTGATTGCGCTTCCTCATGGCATATTCCAGTTGGATGTGGCAATAACTATCCCCCCCCCCCCCCAAAAGCACCGCTGATCTTATTATGATTATGACTTTTTTTTCCCTTTCGATGTAAATTCAAAACCTGTCGCATTACATGCTTTATGCTTTGGCTCTTACAAACTCGGGAGTTCCTCACGCAGGAGTGTATGTTTATTGTATGCTGTATGCAAGAAGGCGTAAATAATTGAGCATTTACGGCACATACTGTGTGTCAAAAGCATAAACACAATCAAAAATGACAAGATGGGGTTTCTCTGGGAAAAAAAAAAATTGGCTTGTGCTTTTTCCAGCAAGTCAATTTAATGGAAATGCTGCATTCAGTAGATCCACTTGTGATGGCGAAGTACCAAAAACTAATGGCGAACTATGACATGCAGATTTTTTTTTTTAATCTGTTAAGTCGAACTCTTCAGCAATCCATGTGAACAGACTTCATAGATGACATACTGGCCGTTTTAAGGCGAGCAGCACCAGCGCACTTTACATTCAGAAGCGAACACTCCTTGGCTTGCGGGGCCTCTTCGCTGCAGGCCAGATGACGAGCCGTTAAAAGTTCAAAGTTGGGTCATATCTTTTTCATTTCCAGGGATTTCCCCCGGTTTGTGAAGATCTAATGGATCCTAATGAGCGAGCCGTCCCTCTCTCGGCCACCACTCGCCGGTAATGAATCGCTCAAAAGGAAGAGGTCATCCCTCAGCGTCTGTGAGATTTACTGCTGTCCGTTTCATGTCGAGCCAGTCGAGAGGACAGAAGGGATGTTTCACCTTCTCTCTCATCCTCTATTCAATGCTTTATATGCGCCTGCAGATAATTCAATTCCCTTTGGCCAAGACTCAAGAAAAGGATTTCTATTCATGGGCTGGAATATGATATTGAGCAAAGTGTAATAACCTTGGCTGCTACAGAGTCCTGAAATGGACAATCTTAAAATGTCACTCACGGAGTCTCCCCTCTCATTTCCTTCCTTCTTCTGTCACAGTTATTACAGCCATGCTTTGCACTGCTGTTATATTGATTTCCAGCCCACCTCTTAATTGAAAATGATAAATATTGTCCTTTTTTTTTTTTTCCTCCCTCTCTTTCTCTCCTTCACCCTGTTTCTTCCACAAATTACAGAAGCCAATTACATAAAGCTGCACTACACGCTATGGCCCCTGCACCTCCCTACCCACTCCGTTTGGAGGCATATGAAGGGCCATCCCAAACCACGGAGAGTGGAAGTGGATTATATTACCGGGAGTCTACATTGATGCCTTTTTTAGTGTTCGACCACGGAACACGCTCTGAGCAGTTTACGAGTAAACGGTCGTACGAGTGCTTTGTGCCATTTGTACAAAGTAAGACAAAGTAATACAATCTGATTGTATTTCAGACCAAATATCTCCTAATATCTAGTCTAGAAAACGGTAGATGTGACAACTTGATTGTTATTTATATGTATATATATATTTATTTATATATATATATATAAATATATATATAAATAAAAGGACTGTAGCCAAAAAAACAAGCAGCTCAAAAACATCAGCGTTAAAAAAAGAGAAAATGTAAAAAAAATTAGACCAAATGTAAGAAATTGAAGAAAAGTTGATGTTTTTCTTTTTGCCCATTCAGTTGAATGAGCTTTAACCTTGTTGTGTACTTGTTCTTCAATGTCAAAACAAGTCCACAATATCTTCTCTTTGAAGCATTTGAACAAGGTCGAGTAAACACGAGCATCCACAGGAAGCCAACACTGAGAGTCAAGTGAAGTATTTGAGGAAACATCTGTCGCCGTGGGTCAGTCACATCCCCGAGTAAAGCCGAGGAGCCCGAACATTACGGGGTCAAAGCTCGTAAGAAACCCCTAATGAGGTTTGAAAGACGAAAGCTTTTGATTGTTGACAAACCCTCAGAGTCTGAGTCCACCGAACTACTGAGAAAATGTTTTTACAGGAAAAAACTGTGGTTTTACATTTCAGAGATTGTTTTACACGTTAATAACGATTCCCCACCTTTGTGTCTCGATCTGTTCTAGTTAATCTTGTCTGCACTTGGCAAACACACACACACACACACACACACACACACACACACACACACACCATGTGAACAAGCATACACAATGTATTATGTTAATGGCTTTAAATGTCATGAGTCTTTTTAAATGTCAGTGCACTCGGTTTTATCATAACGTAAGGGCAACCAGGTGCAGAGAAAGATCCGACCTGCTGTAGTTTACTCTAGATTTGTTTACATGAACAGTTCAAATTTCAATGAAAAAGACAGGAACTTTCAAACAGGGCAAATTATTTCCTCCCCCCCCCCCCCCCCCCCCCCCCCCCTCCCCTTTATGATTGTGGAATTAAAGTAATTCAGGCGTAAAAACACAAGCTCAAACTCAATCGTTTCACCGCTCTATGCCATTGGAGCAGAAAATGTCTCTTCACAGCATGACAGATTACATCCTCGCCTTATGTTTTACTGATGCTGATTGAACAGCTACATCTTTGCACACAGCTTCAATAGAATCAATTCTGTTGTCTTCGTGTCAACGCTCAGATTTGGAAGGTGGACTTGCTGAACTACTTCAGTGCAGTTCAGAAGCGCTGACATTGCGTATCACGTGTGTTTGTACGGCGTCTCAGAGGGAATTATTCCACATTTACACTTCACATTTGGTTACATGCAAATCACATAGGATGAGCTTTTTAAAATATGATGCACAGTTAAATGTTGGAATTGGTGACAGAGAGAAATGGGTTGGCATTTGTACTTTCAGTTATCAGTCTCTGTCGCCAAATGAGGTAAATTATGGAGTCATTAGTACAAATTAGAATAAGATATGCAGTCAACACCATCTGTCATACAGAACTTAACATTACAGTCTATTACTGAGCTTGAGTTCAATATACAACATTCAGAGAATTAATAAAGCAGCAAACAACTGAGATGAAGGGAAGTAATGTCTACCCGAGCAGAGACTGAAGTCTAGTCTCTATTGCTGTGAAACCATCTTCTTCAAACAACTGTGGTTATTCGATCTGCCGATTATGGAACTTTATGTCACACTGTGATGGTTAAACTGTGTAATTAATGCTCAGGTTCACATGCGTGCCAAACCGTGAGGGGGGGGGGGGATCCGTGTGGATCGATGATAAACTACGGTCCGTTACGTCATCGTAGAGAAAGTGTAGATATCTTCCTCAAAACTTATTGTACAATAGCAAAAACTTTAAAAGGAGCTAGTACTGTGGTTTTTTTTTGTTCATGTTTTATTTTAGTTAGTTTCAATGTAGAGCTAAGTTTCACATGTAAATCAAATAAGTGTGCAGGCTAAGCTCTAGTAATGTCGATGTTATTTAATAGGTTAACAACCATCATGATAGTCAAGGACACAGATACGAATATCAAGGTCATTTAGACTACAGGGAGACAAATACCGAGGCTACTTTTGCTCCATGTAAACATTGTATTCTGGACATCAACCAGATGCAAAGAACAAGGCGAGTAAAGAAGTTGATTTAAAATGAAATATCATTATTTCGCTAAAAAAAAAAAAAAAGAAAGAAAAAGAAGAGGTCAGGGGTGATGTCGAAAAGGGCCCAAAACAGGCCCGCCCCTGTCAGATTGTCATCAAGTTTCCCCTCCTTCCCCGAACTACAGAAAATGATTTCTGGACCGCATGAAAATGCTTCACATGGAAATCGCTGCAGGAGGAAGGCAGTGTGCGGTATTTTCCTCACTGAGGCGGAGAGCTGTGACGCCGGAGGGGAAATTTCACAGCAGCTTTGAGCCGACGTTTCGAGGAAAGGGTTAACTCTCAGCTCTTTGCTTTCATCTTCGAAATTGCTGCTGCCGCTGTTCAGCTCTGGAGGAATTATCATGTTGAACCCCCCCCCCCCCATGGCGCTATGTGTGTCAGTCTCCATATGGACCGTATATGTGCATGCCCGTATATGTCACTGTAGGCACCTGCACATGCAAGCAGGTTGTGCTCATGTTGTATTTCAAAATATTGTCCCAAGAGGAGACATAACAGTAAAATTCTCCAAAGTGACGTCTTCCCTTCCTCGAGGTTTGTTGGTGTTATGGTTATTATAATTGATTGTACTGCGATGAGAGTTGAGGTTCAGGTTATGCTTGCTGCCAAATCAAAGATGAACACATGGCAGGCTTATAAAGACCCAACATGCATGTCTGAAGATTAAACATGGGCCACAATCTTTGCAGAATCAATATCAGATGTTCTGTCATGCGACAACGTGTCTATATTCACTTGTTAGTCAATTGCTTTTGTTTCAGCTCTGAAGATTAATTATCAAGTCTTCAAAACATCTTGCTGAACAAATTAAAGGTTGTGTATTTCTTTATGATGAATTACTGCTTCTAAAGTCGGACGGTTTTCCCCAATCTATCTTTATCGCTCTCTGTTGATATTCTAAGTTTGTCATTTCTCATAGTTTGTTTAATTTACAGTAATATAGTCGACTCACTTTCAAGTTGCCTGCCAGGCTGGAAGAGTAAAACAATGAACATAAAAAAAAAAGAAAAGAAAAAAAAAAAAAAGCCAGTCGCCAACCTTTTTTTTGTGTGCCATTGTTCTTTAAACCACTGAAAATGTTCAATCTCGACGTTACATGTTATATGTATCACATCAGCCTTGTATCTCACTTGCACGACACGCGACACGTGGCTAACGTTGTGAAACGATTGGTTAAGTTTAAGCAACAGAACTGCTTGGTTATAGTTAGAAAATAATAATAATAACACAACATTGTAAAGTAATCAACCGTAACAATGAAAAAAAGCAATGTAACTAGTCTAGCTAAACATTGAGCAGCCTTTGCTGACTTTTATATTTGTTTGGTTTTAAGCGGGACATGTACAGCGGTCTCCTGGGTGAAAGTTCACTGTTTGTTTGACCCATCCCCCTTCTGGTGCCCTCAGAGGACTCTCTCGCTCATTATACTCATTATATTGCCAGGTAGCTGTCGCTCGATATACTACGTCACTTGCTCTGACCGAAATGCAAAAAAACCCCCTCCACTTTAAACGTATCCGTGGTTTGCAGAAACGTACGATATACAACGTTGTGACTCGGCCGAAAAAACCTGCAGCGACAGACACAGATTTGTATGAGTTCACATGTTGATTCTGCTACGGCATGCTTCTCTTTATTGCTAGCATGTTGATGCCTTTAGGGGTCTTGATGCACTCAACCACTGGATACAGTAAAAATAATGCATATATTTATGTGTGTGTGTGTGTGTGTGTGTGTGTGTGTGTGTGTGTGCGCACAGAGGGATTCAGAGCCGATCCATCCTCTGATGCAAAACCCAACCAAGCACACAATCTTACATCTTTTCATGAAGTGTGTGCACGAGAATAAAAAAAGAAAGAAAGAGATTTGTTGGATAAAAAAATTTATCAAAGACACTTTTGAGCTCCCAATTCACAGAGACTGGCTCTTTTCTTTCCCATCAAGCTTTGGGTGCATCAAGCATTTATCACAAGTTAACACTCAGCACATCGTCTCCCAGAATCAATGGGAGTGTCATTAGAGCCAAAAGTAATTTGTAACAGCACCAGTATGAGACGCAGAGACGAGTTAAATGTGGAAACGTCAAACTGAACTTTCAAAAGGCTGAATTATCAACTTTTACACTAAGATGAAATCAGATCACAAAGAAGGGAACTTTATATTGTTAGCTGCAGCCAAACTGCAGCAGCACTTGGAAGGGATTGGTACAATAGCACCCTGCAGGTACAGAGAAATATGAATGTTCGCAGTGTTGGTAATTGGAAAGGTATAAAAGCAGTCTGACTGGCTCGCCTCTTCAGGTTGCCTTCAAGAACATCAAGAACATCGCTTCAATTCCTCTAAATAAACAGCTCAAATTATTTATGATAGCCTGTCTGGAGAGTTCAAAAATGATGGATAGAAAAGGATTTTCTTCTTTTACTTACTAAGGCCAAGATGCACCGAAAGCAACTCGCCTAAGTGGACGTCAATTTATGCTGCAGCGGTGCGCTGCAGGCATCGGGTTTGAAACGCCAACACCAAGGAACCAGCGGTATTCTTGGCAGAAGGTCGCTGTGTAGGCAACGTTTTAGTATGTTACAGTTACCCCTTCATCTTTTAACTTGATCGAAATACTGAAGATCCCGGTTCAAAAATAGAAATTGGCGCCGAAGCAGTTGATGCTTTTGGCGCACGTTCGACCATTTAGAACAAAAAAGGTGCAATTCAACACGAGCGCCAGACGCTTTCAGCATGTTTAAAATGTGATGAAACGCATCGGTGCTCCTTTAAAAGCAAGACTATGCAAGTTGTGAAAGAAGAAATAACACAATCTTCTTCTTGCAGATGGAAAGTTACATTCTAAAGCAATGAAAACGCAGCTTCGCTCAACACAACGCACTCTGTAGTTTCGCTGCCACGGCCTCGCTTCGGAGCAGGAATAGTAATATCGCCAAAATCAGTTAATTTCAGACCTTCAGAGACACTTGATCCATCAAACACACTTTCATTTTCTGTTACTGTAATGGTGTCTCCTCACAGACATCACTCAGAAAACAATTCACACGTTGTGCAGAATGAAAAGAAAACAAATGTCTCCTCTTTAAAGTCTCTCTGTTGACGACGCACCATGTATGAACTGATCAAAATGTTGGTAACTTTTCTAACGTATTCATGTGTGCGTTTTTTTTTTCCCCTTCTCTTTTCCTAGGAAAACACTGAACTCAGATCTGCTCTGAATTTCAAATTGAGCTCCTTTAACAGTCTCTTGCCTCCACACAGCTCTCAACATGGCGACTACGGAGGCTGGGGGCTCGCGGCTAAAAGGTGCTAAAAGGTGCTAAAGGTGCTAACGGCGCTGAAAATGTAAACCCCTGCGAGGCCGCAGTGCTGACGGAGCTAACAGTGTTTAGCTGAGGAGAGGTGCCAGGGGGGGGTGGGCACGACGAAATGGATTAGTTGTGCGGAAATCAATGTCTAATACAGATCAACTCCACCAATTAGCATCTGCATCATAACTGCTATTC
Source organism: Cebidichthys violaceus (assembly GCF_023349555.1). Taxonomy (NCBI): domain Eukaryota; kingdom Metazoa; phylum Chordata; class Actinopteri; order Perciformes; family Stichaeidae; genus Cebidichthys; species Cebidichthys violaceus. The sequence goes on from NW_027176439.1 coordinate 3,338,390, forward strand.
CTGTGACATAAGAAAATGCATCCCGCTGTAAAACACACTGGAACGATGTTTCGAGCGTTAAGCCACAGACTCTGGTTTTGATTTGGATTTGCTACACGGGAATCAATACCGAATGTGAATCCGTTGCGGCGATAAGTCGGATCGCTGCCCGGGGAGCCGGCGTCGTCTCCTGCTCTCTTGTCAGCATGCCTCAGCAGCCGCATCCTGTGTGCTCCGAGTAATACGACACAGACACAGCGAGGGCGAGTTCACGCTCAACTGAAAAGATACCGAGAGAAGGGAGGAGAGAGATACTGACGGGAGGAGAGGGAGGGAAGTCGGGGGGGAGAAGAGACACTCGGCGACGAGGAGAGCAGGAGTGCATTCAGAGAGATAAAGCTCGTCCGTCACAAGATGGTGTTTGTCATTCTCACAGCTGCTCCTTGAGGTTTTTGAGACTCTGCATTCTCTATTCATTTATTCCCACTCTCAGAACATTTGTACGTCTGTGTTTGTGTGGATGATATCCGGCGGGACACCAGAGGTGACCAACATTGGAAATATGAACCCAAGACAAATCGTTTCCACTACAACCACAAAAACATTCTTTTTCTGTTTATTCCCTAACTTGGAAACATCTGGCAACATCGCTGAAATAAGTTCTCATCGATTCTGATTCTGGTCAGACAGAACAAAGTCCCCATGTTGACGAAACTTATTACATTTTATATTTTAAAGAAAAAATTTAAAATTACTACCTAAACTTTCCATTCATCTCAGTGCATGACCGACCATACATGCTTTAGTTGTGCTCACACAGTTTTCAATGGGGGACACTTTGTTATGCAAAGTGGTGAATACTACAATACCCATGAGCCTCAGCTGCAGCAAAACATGGCGCAACAGATGCAAAATGTACCCAAAGTTAAAAGGTGAATTCATTTAAGCTGCAGATTATATTGTCAGTTTTCACAAACGTAGCATATTAGCAGTGCATGTACTGTAACCGAGTCTTTGGGATTGGTGACTGGACGTTTGTTACAGAAATGCACCATGGGAATCGTAGTTCATTTCTTCTCGTATCTCCTTCTTTTGGTGTGTCGTTTCAATCAGGCATGTTTCTACAGATCCAAGCTGTAGCAGAGCAGTGAGTCTCGTAACATTAACTTTTTACTTCCAGAACCAGGAGCGCCAAAAATAGCTCCTCCTGTTCTACGACGTTGTCGTTTCAGGTCCAATCAGTGAAGTGGTTCAGATCACCTGGCACGTTTTCAACCCGTCGGATCTTTGTTAAAGCTGTATTCAAAGAGCTCAGTATCCTTTGTGAGTGCAACGGTTTTACAACTGATATATACTGGGCAAAGTCAGGAAAATAACACCCAAGCTGTAATAAACCTGACTTACATCATTTTATTTCGTGGTTTCAATAGCATATGCAGCAGTATTTTAAGATAAAAGAAAAGACATTACAACAAAAACCCTCTGCCTAGCTAAATGATCACTTTAGGGACATTAAGAGAAAGCAGAAAGAATTTGGGAATCTTGCAATCTTGTGTAAAACACGCAGAGAATACATATTATTCACAGCCGATTGCCTCGGAACGCCACAATCCAGCCAGGGTTGTATTTCAGACCATTGACTCAGTGATCGGTCCTCCTCCTCCTCCTCCTCCTCCTCCCCATTTCCCCTGAAGTCATCGCAGCAAAATGTGAGGAGTTCTTCAATCACTTTATCAATAAATCAGGCTACAAATTGACACCAATCGATCCATCAAGCCTGAAAAAAAACAAAAAAACAAGCCTCCATGATATCCTCTTCCCTCTCTCAAGATTTCTTAGGTTTCAAAAATCTAATTTTAAGCACGCAATTGTCCAAAAAAAGTTCACCCATGACCCTTTGGTTTTAAATGGCTTTGGGCCTATTTCAAAGCCTCAGTTCTTTTTAAATGTATTTAGAATCAAAAGAGTTATTCCATGAACAACTGTCATCATTTCTCACCGCTACAGATCTTAGAAAGTAATGCATGCCTTTATTTTTTAAGGAGGCCATTTGTTCGCCTCCAGCTCATCCAAAAATGGCTTTAAAAAAAACAAAAAAACTCAGATCACATCACTCCCATTCTCATTCCCATTATCGGCTCCCTGTGGGTCTTAGAATTTACTTCAAGAATTGGCTTGACAGTTTTAAGGCTTTTCAAGGCATGGTCAGGCCCCTAGTTATTGTTGCTATGTAAATCCTTTATGAGCCACTGAGATCCTCAGGCCACAGTCTCCCATTTGTTCCACCCACTAGCTTTCTTACCAGAGGTGACCGGGGCCTCTTTCAGTCCGTGACCCTCACCTTCGGAACTCACTGCCTCAGTATTTCAGAGTAGCCAACTCTGTAGCGTCTTTTACAATCACGTCTAATAACTTTTATCAGAAAGCCTTTTTATTGTTGTGTCTTCTCTTTTGGTTGTATTTTTCTGAGTTAATCATTGTGTTACTGATGTGTTCTGTGTTAAACTCTGAAATTCTTATTGTAATCTGATTCATTTAGCATTTTTACTGTTTACTCTGTAGTTTGGTTTACTGTTATCTCTGTTTAGACAATATAGTTATTATTACTATAGCATTTTAATTACTAATTCGGCACAACATCTCTGCGGTATCTACTCTCATAATGATTCATTTTTGATTGGGATCATTTCAAAGAAGTGTTGATGTGACTTTGTGTTCAGTTTCCAGGCTGCAGTTGAATTGCACCGCATTCTGTTCAAAGGTGTTACCATTATTTTGTCCACCCCGCTGTATATTCCCACCGGGGCTGTCAGTGTACAAGCCCCTCCAAACCCTTTCCCTCTCCTCCTCGTTAAACCAGCATCTGCTGAGGTAAGAGGCCTGAAACCCCCTAACACACACACACACACACACACACACACACACACACACACTTCCCCCCCTCCTTTACACTTCATTCTCTGGAGCCTGCCATCTGCCACAGAGTTGGACAAGACCCCACTAACACAGCAGCCACACATACATACACACACACACTCCCGAACACACACACACACACACACACACACACACACACACACACACACACAAGCAAGCTTACATTCTCATTTCAAACCCTTGCAATTGCTGGAAAACATCTCCAGTATACAGATGCACATGAATGCACACAGACATACAAACAAACACACACACACACACACACACACACTTGCGCACAATCCGAAGTTGGCCAGGCTGCATATTTAATGAGGAGCCCCCCCATGAACAAAACAGCTTGCAGGGTCATAATGGTTTGGAGCAGAGCCCCACCCCGCTGCACCGAGAGAGTGGACTCCTCCCCTCCACCGTGCGACTGGACCGAAGAGGAGGAGACAGGGAGGACAGAGAGGGGGAGGACAGAGGGAGAACAACAAACTCCTAATTACTCCTCTGTGGCTAACGGGACCTTCCAGCATTTCTTCTTTTTTTTTGGTTTCAGTGGTAAAGAGAGAGAGAGAGAGGGAGGGAGAGAGAGAGGAGGAGGAGAGCGGAGAGGAAGAGGCAGGACGGTGCGAACAGAAAAGAGACCTGTGCTGATTGAACATGAAACCTCTCCCCTCTGTCTCCCCCCCCCCATGTCTCCTCTCTTCTCTCTCCCCCTCTGCTTGTTGTACATGATGCCCCCTCACTTTCACTGCAATTGTTCATCACCCCTCAGTTATCCACGATGAATAATGATGTCTCCTCTTGGAGAGAAGGAGGCGGAGGAGCGAGCCTGAGGCCATGCATTCTGATGGTCTAAGCATTCCCCAGTTACTCTCCGCTCATGCAAAATCAACAGTGCTACCGGGAGGGAGAGAGGGAGGAGGGGGGGAGGGAGGGAGGATGCCCCAGCTTCCTCCTGCGTTCACAGTCTCTGGGTGCTGTGCTTGTTTGTTGTGTTTTACTCATTATTTACAATCCGTATCATCCAAAGGAGCCTCTGCATTTCACCCTCCTGCAAATATTCACACAGAGGCAAGGGGACCAGAGAGGGACGGTGGACGACGGGAGCCGTCGCCTTTGACAGGCAAGACCCCCGGGGGTCGAATTAGGGACATTATGTCCACTCTCTGGGGACGTCCGGTCTCGCCCCGGTCCCCCTGCCACGCTGCCATCGGCGTCACGGTGGAGGAGCAAAGCCACTTGAGGAGAGCTTCCTTCCTACAGATGCTAAAGCTGAAGAGACAGCTGGGCCCCGCTCCAGAGTCTCCGGCTATTTACAAAAAAAAAAAAAAAAAAAAAAAAAAGAGGCTGCTCACTTCATGGCAGCGAGCCACATTAAATATCTTTTAGTTTGGTAGGTTTATTTACTCTTTTTTTTGCCGGTTTCCCCAAATAGATTTGAATCTATCTGTCTGTTGACTGACAGAAAAATTAGGGAGGAGGAGGAGGAGGAGGAGGAGGAGGAGGAGGAGGAGGAGGGGGCATATTTGGTCATATTCTTCCAATAAAGCGTTGTTTTCTCATCATATCCAACAAGCTAATAAAATCTTTTATAACCAGGCCATGTGCAGCGTTACGGTCCTGCTGTATTAGAGCCCATTAAAGACACATTATCTGGTTCAGTGTGTGGCGCTGCCTGTGCTGATGTTGGATGAAATGGGCCATTCTAATCCTCATTAACATAGCTAATTTCACATCAGAGAAAGTTGATAGCGGGTGTCAAAACCATTCAAAGGTCACCCAAGCAAGCGATGATCATTTGATATGCAAGTAGGCGCCCGTGCGGTTGTGCCAATGTTCTACCTGTTTGAACATCCGTCGCGTGTGCCGTTACACGCCTTTCTCGAAAGGCAAAGCGGCGTCATGACGCCGCGTTCGACAAAACAGGCACAGCAGGCCGAGCGGCGCACGACGCAAACGGACAAAGTTGTCAGAGCCGGGAGACGACGGTCGATAGGGAGAGAGGACGGGAGAGAGGACGGGATCAAAAACAAGAAGGGACAAGGAGGAGGAGGAGGAGAGAGCAACAGATATCCATCCTCCTCCCCTCCAAGTGCTACAGCCGACCTTTGGGATGAAAGCGGGGGGGTGGGGGGTGGGGGGGGGGGACAAACACGTGACGCGTTCAAACAGACACTGGCGCAAAGCCCGTGACACGAGGGCAAAGAGGGTGACGGGTGTGACATTAGCGGCACGAAGACGCTGCCATGTGACCTCCGATAAGGGAAAGTGTCACACACAGCTGTGTGTTCGGCCGTATGTTCATACGTGTCCCGCTGCATAATGACAGCGAAGAGAGGTGAAGACATATTTTCAGCTCTCAGAGTCGGGTAAGCGCGCGAGGTGTCAATGTGAAAGCTAAAGTGTTTAAGTATAGTCACGGAAAACAAACTAGATAACAATCGGTCTTTTGACTTATAAATCACCAAAAAGCATCGACTTTGTGGCGAGACTGACTTTGGAGAGAATTCAAGGGTGTTTCTGGCATCAGTCAAATTTAGAAAATGCAAAAAACATCAGAGTCCTTCTTGGCAATAACTCCGCAACCACTTGCCGATGAGCCGTATAGGCACGCGTGTGTTGCAACGGAGAGTTACTCGCCCAAAAAAACGAAAGCTCTGTAACCTCTGACAACTCTTTGAAGCGGCTGGACGTCAATCACATTTCAAATGGGGGAACAAAAAAAAACAAACAAACACGGGATGCGTCTGTTCCGTTACTGCGATCAGAGAGAGAGAGAGAGAGAGAGAGAGAGAGAGAGAGAGAGATGAGAACTCACTTGGTCACCCTCCTGCGGGCGGTGATGCTGGCCACGATGACGCTCTCCGGTCTCGGGGTGGCCACAGCCTTGAAAGTCCCCTTCCAAAACTTCTCGAAGAGCTGCTTCTCCTCCAGCCGCTGGAAGCCGCCGGTGATCCTCAGCGATCCCAGGGACGGCGGTGGGGGGCCACAGGGGCCCGGCTGGAGCGAGCACTGGGGCTGCATCTGTGGTTCTTGGTCTCCAAAACCCCCCCCCCCCCAAAAAAACCCAGAAAAAAAAACCCCAATAAAAAGAGTCTACACGCTCATGGGAAACACACGCACACGTTGTCGCTCAGGAGCTGTCCAAGTACTGAATCAAAACCGTGAGACTGCCTTGCGACCGTCCTCTCCTCTCACAGCATCGGGTCAACGTGTCAGAGCGTCTGTCCTCTCTCCGGCGGGAGCGTGGGGAGAGGGACAAAAGCTGACCCTCTCCAACTGGAGGCTGGGTATTGTTCTCCCAGATGGAGTGGGGGGAGATTGAGTTTCTTTCTCTCCGCCTCTCCTCTTCAGTCACATCTGCTGCTTTTTTTTTGGGGGGGGGGGGGGGGGCGAGGGGGACGAGGTCGGGGAGTCGGAGCGACCCTCCCGGTCGGCAGCCTCACACAGAATCAGGCATCGCTTGCGAGAGACGGAGCACGTTTCAGTCCAGAGGAGTCAGAGGGTGAGAGAGACAGAGAGAGGCAAAGTGTGGCTCTTTTTTTTTTTTTTGGTCGTCTTTCTTGAGTGCAATGTTTTGGCGTAGAGGCGAGAGACGCATGCCCGCTGAGCGCTGAGCAGGTGTCGAGGCAAGTGCCGCGGCGTGTCTGAGGGCAGGCGTGGACGAGCGTTGGAGAGCGTGTGTGTGTGTGTGTGAGTGTGTGTGTGAGTGTGTGAGAGTGGAAATCGAGTGAGGAGCTCAGCTGAGAGCGGCTTGTTTTGTGTCTCTCAGCTTGTGACGTCAACGTCGGGGGCTGGACACTGGGGAGAGGGACACCTCCTGTCATCCTCTCTCTCTCTCTCTCTCTCTCTCAGTGCTACACTTTAATCACTCTACTCTACCCTTGATTAGGTTCACTTCTCCTCCTGACGCGTCCCAGCATCCCTTTCTTTCTCTCGCTTTATCCGTTTCTTTTATTCTTTGTGTCTCATTTCCTCCCGTCATCCCTTCCTTCCTCTTTCCCGATCAGTCCTTCTGTCCTTTACTTCTTCCTCTTTGTGCCTCCAATCATTTTGTTCCTTTCGATTATTTCTTTCAGTAATCGATTAGTTGATCAACACAAAACAAATCTGCAAGAATTTTGCTATTTTCTGATATTCAAGCGATAAATCCTCCTGAAAACATAATAATGCTTGCCTGAATTAAGTTTCAAGGAATTTTTAGGTGTTGCTCAACAAATGATTTGATTTTTTTGTCCATTTGGACTTTGTCCAAACATGACATCTTTCTGTAGCGTGTAAAGTTGCTGCTCATTACTGATTTGCCACGTATCTCCTTGTTTATGTTACATTGAACCTATACGGCCACCACTAACTACTGCTGCTCAACAAGTTGAACTTTGAACTGGGACAGTGAAACATGATCCTCCTCATAGAGGCGATGACAACACGACACACACGACTTTAGAAAGAAAGAGTTCATCAAACAATAGAAAGTTCTTACAAAACTACAAATCATTGCATTGAATAAGAGGTGGATCAACTACATCCTCACCCAGTCTCATCCATAATTGAACATTTTCATTGATTTATGGAAAGACATTGTATGCTATCCCATGGGTCAGGGATTATTGATATGTCTACTCTACACATAGTCTGCAATAAGCTGTAAACTGTGTCTTTTCTTGTCCTCTTCCCACACACACACACACACACACACACACACACACACACACACACACACACACACACACACACTCCATCAGTGTCTTGGACAAAAGGCTGAGTGAATCAGCATAACAAAAGGCCCAGGCTCAGTGAGGAGCAGCCAGAGCATGCGGCTGACACAAACCTCCCCCTGGGGGGGGGGGGGTTTCAGCTTCTCCCTGCCGTCGGATACCTCCTCCTCTCCTCTTCAGTCTGCTTCTACACGACACATAACACGGAGCAACAGCTCAACAACCTACACCCCCCCCCCCCCCCCCCACTCCCTCCTCCCTCTCCTCTCCTTTTCTCTTTTGTCGCACCGTCTCTAATGCTGCGAATCATCTGCTTCCTTTGCTGCAACACGTGGGACTCTGCCTTAAAATCCCGGGAGGGATTATCGACTACTACAGGGATGCCACCCTGTTTAGGCTGCAACAAGCAGCCTGTGGAACACTTTAAGGGACAAATACTATTTAAAAGACGTTTGGAGACAGCAAACCATAGCTGATTACTGGACAGCCTGGAACAAGTCCACCTTTGTTACCGTAACAGGACTTCTGCATAAGCAGAGGTGTTACACTCTCAACCACTATTAGCATTTTGCATTCTTTTTTTTTTTTATAAAACTCAACATGTAAATGGTTTAATGAAAAAGGATCGAAAGATGAATCGCTATTGAAAACAATCAGTTGCAGCCCTACTATGTATCACAAAGTGCATAGAATATGTGGAAAATGTTGCTGTACTGTTAGCTCCGGTATTTAGACGAGCAGGACCGTGCTGCCAAACCGATGCCAGCGGCTCGCGATAACTAGCGCTCCTCTCGCCAGTTCCAACAAACGTGTTGTTCAGCATGAAGCATTATTGGGCATCGGCAACGAGAAATTATTCACGGTAACCTCATAAAGATCACATTTATTCTCTACTCCCCCGATCGGACAACTGCATGAAGAATTCCACTTGTCCTGCACAAGCGTTAATGTCAAGCCCTGAAGCTACTTTTTTTTTTTATGATGGAATGCAATTTTTTTTCTTCCTCACTGAATGCTGATGGTGAACACATCTGCTCTGGATGACTTAGACCAGGCATTTCTAAATATGGGGATCAGTGCGCTGCATTGTTTCTACACAGGATGAACCAGGACCATCATACCACCACATTCCCTGGCTCTGTGTGTGTGTGTGTGTGTGTGTGTGTGTGTATGTGTGTGTGTGTGTGTGCGTGCGTGAACAAGGTGTCGTAAACAAAAGTTTCCACACACTCGGTCATGCCAACATCGTGTCTTGTGAACTTCTCTTTCCCCTGATGAGGAGTTGCGAACGTGAGCAGGAATTAATATGTACGCATAAAGACGTGGCGCCGTACCTCTGGATTAATGACGCATATATTAGCTGATAACATGAAACCTTGATGTATAACAACGGCAGCCACATAATGATAAGTGGCTGCTTCATCAGTGTGCTTTGCATAAAGATGGGAGCGGAGGCACTCTCGAATCAAACCAGAGGGCAGAGACGAGCAGACCCCGCACAACACGGAATATGTTTCATTTATGGGGGGAGAATATCAAACAGCCGTTTCTGCAGCGAGATGAAGTCCGGGTTATATTGGAGGGCTGCGCCGAGGGCAACGGGGTGGTCTTCCTCCTGCTGAGTGTTTTTTTATGAAGTGCTTTCGCTAGCAGTGGTTTTATATGGAAAGTTGAGCTGAAGGACACAAAGCTGTTGTGGAAAAAGTCGTTTACCTGTGGAGGGACAATCATTTCATGTTTCAGCTTTGGTGGTTTCACAGAGAGAATGGCACCTAGTGACAGCGACTCGTTTTGAAGCGTAACACAAAAGACACACAATTAATCCTATTCATCATAACTGGTACTATGTACGTTATGTCACTCGGTGAATGTTTAGCTGGGGGACCGCGTGGAGGGCTGTGTCGAATTTGGACACGCGACACGTTCAATATTACCAAACTATCAATTCATTATCAAACAGCGCTCTGTGTGGCAGCGGAGGCGGAGCCTAGCGGCTCTGCAGGCTTGAGCATGTCATTGTATTATACAAGGTCAATCCCTACAGGTTGGCTAGCTAGCCAAAGGTTGCAAGGTAACGTTAGCCTGTGATAGCAGTTGAAGCGTGAGGGTAAAGAACACTGATCTCAAGGCCATGACCACGCTACTCCGTTTTCATGAACGGAGACAACGATCTCCGTCCACGCGGCGTTTCAGCATCGTTTTCAAAATGACCTCCATCCAGACTAACAGACCTGAAAACGAATATCACGTGACTCTTCACGTACACTGGGCATGCGCCGATGTAAACAGGAAGTAGATCGGTTGCTTTAGTTACAAAAAATACGACAGAGTAATAAAGTAGTCTTTAAAAATGAAAGGTCGTGTTTGATACTTAAGATCTTCTCTAAAAATCTTCCTCCATAAACTCAAACAGAAACATCTCGTGGAAAGTTTTAGAAGTTTTATTTTTCAGACTTAACGTCAGTTACAGCGCTGCGGGTCTCTCTCTCATATCACATTTACTTTAAAATCAACGCTTACACATAAAGGTTTACTAGATTATGATCCATAAATGTGGTCAACACACGTCTCTCACTCCCTCGGTTTCCGTGTTGTCTGTTCTCACTCGTAGCTGTGCTGGGGGCTGAAGTCTCCTTCCTAGAGAGCAATTACTGCTTTTGTTCCTTTACGTTTTATCTGCGGACTTCACAATAGTGGTGCAGAACAAAATAATCATTAATAAGGACAGGAACGTCCTCCGATTTGTGTCCATCACCCTCCCTAAAGCCGCTCACCGTGACTTCAGACGGCCGCTCCGTAGGTCTGATGACGCCGCTGGACACGCCGCTCGCTAATCGCTCCAATAACAGCTGCTTCCTTCGCAGACATGCAGACTTTAACTGAACAACAGCTGCTAGTAAAGAACAACAAGGTCAGCAAAGCCTGTAATCAGTTGTCCGTGTTAAATTAAGCTGGTAGTCGATCGATAATCAATGTCGTTTATGATTTACGGTCACGTGATATGGGTGTGACGAATCAGGGAAGATCAGGGAATAACCAATCAAGTATCCGTTTTCGTCCGTCCACAGGAATACGCAACCCGGAGTTTTCAAACGTATCCGTTCTCAGGAGCGTTTTCAAACTCCTCCGTTTTCGGTGCTGGAAAACGCCGGCGTAGTGCGGACGCTCAGTGTAACCGTAGCAAAACACATGCGTAGTGTGGATGTAGTCTCAGACCTGCTATTTCCCTTTAGTGCATTCACGTTTGGATCAACAAATAGAGCTTTTCAACCATTATCTCTTTTCCAACCGAGTCGCCGGGCCATCTGTAATGTTGGTTATATACACAGCGAAGCATGAAGCGCATCTATTCAAAGTAAATCACAAATGAGTTGATTTTTCATTTTAAAAGGAGCGGAGGGAACTTATGAAACGTTATTGGCCGGGCTCAACGGCTTTGCACTGTCAGATCTCATGCTGACAGTAATTGCAGTTGTTAGCGCGGATGGATTCATCGGTATAGAATTTTATTTTTTTTTGAGGTTGCAAATATATTCAACAAGAAAGGGAAAAGGCAAAAATTGTTAAGGGACGAAATGTTCCTTTCTCCTTATCAATCACAGTTCAAGTCTATGAGTTTCTTTTTGTGCAACTTCTGCCACTGATGCATAATTTGAAATATTATTTTTGTTATTGTGGAAAAAAAAATAAAAAATCTGTATTGCCTTCACCCTTCCTTCAAAACCCTGAACATTTTCTTTTCAGAGCATTGTTCATTTTTTTTTTTTTTTTTTTTTCCACTTTCAGCATGCACACCTCCATAAAACTTCAAGAGAAATCAACCCGCCGGTATTATCTGAGGATCAGCCGTCACCACAGCATTCAGGACAGCCTGGCTTCCTTTTGAAGAGATATGACAGGAACAACGCTTCTTGGTCTCCACTTTTGTCTGCGGTGTTACTGTATGTTCAAGTATGATTCAAGAATGTAGTCGTATAGTTCAGCTAATGAGCCCTGAAAACCTAAAGAAATGTGCATTCAAATACAAACACATCTCTACTGTCGCTGTACCTTGCATTACTTTTCTCTCATCATCCTCTGAGGCGGGGAGATGTAGTAGAAGTCAAAGAACGGGGAGCAAATAGATGAATGAACTCCGGATCAGGAGGCGAGAAGGAAAAAGATAGACATGTAAAGAAATAATATATTCAGTGTGATGTCAACAGTCAACAGCAGATGCAAGACTATAGACTGAATGGCTCCAATGTAAGTCTCCACATTTAAGAATTAAACGAGTATTTAGTACGAGGATTGATAATAGCTAATATGCAGCTACAATGCATTCATATGCTAAACTAACTCAAACTAACTCACAGATGTTCACAGAGTCTACATGGTCACAAACCTTTGACCCAACAAAGATGTAGTTCTACACCATGTACATGTCAGTGTGTTTTCAGAGCGACTGTGAATGTAGGATTGACACAAATAAATACTCCACAGGCCACAACTGATCAACAATGAAACATCTATTTTTTTTTTTTTCCTTGTATTCTTTAAAAAATGAAATCAATTTCCTGTCCTGTTAAGAGACAGAACTGCTGTTTGTAAAATGGTTTAAATCAATGAAAAGTTTTTCTGTGACCCATTTTTCTCAGCAGTTGCTCAGCTTCACACAAAATAACTTTTGCTCAGTGTTGGAAGAAGTTCTCAGGTATTTTACTTGAGTGAAATTAGAAAAAAAACCAAAGTGTAAAGTCAAAGTCATGCATATATCCACATATACAAAAGTCCCAAAAGTTAGTAAAGTGTGCTCATAACACATAATATCTCGTTGCAGAATAATGTACATTATCATTGATGCATTAATATGTTCATCTCTTTAACGCTCCTCTTTTTTTTATCAAACTGATGAAGGCTCATTCTGCAGGGTTTTTGCCTGCTGGGCCTCAGCAACATGTAATTCATTTATTTTACCAATAAAAACATTTTAAACAAGCGGCAAACTCCTTTAAGAATACAGCTGTGAATGTAGCAGCCCAGTATGTGCAGTTAGGCTATACACACACACACACACACACACACACACACACACACACATATAGTAGAGTAGAAGTATAAAGTAGCAGAAAATAGAAATTATACCTCAAAATTGTACTTAAGTACTGGAGTGACTGTAATTACTTTCCACCACAGAAAATATTGCCTGTAGGTGGAAATGTCTGGTGGTGATAAGTCCCATAACTACTGGTTCACAACACTGATAATGTAACTATGGTAATTAATGCTAAACATTCATAAAGGTCCATCACCTCCACTGACGCAGACAGAGCTCAGAGACATTTGAAAAAGGACAGAAGTAAATGTCCTTCTAACTTCGAGGCTCCTCTTTAAATTATAAACTACAAATGACTTTTTAAAAGTAGGACAAACGCATTACAGAATAAATCCCAGCATGCACCGTTACTGTGTCGCAGGGCCGCTGCCAACTAAGACACAGGCTATTCGTTGGGTTTAAATGTTTACTCAGAATCCCCTCATTAACATGTAAACCCCCAAAATGCTGGGTGCTTTGGCTCAGGCTGCTCAACCCTGATAAGATATTTCATTTTCAGGCGACTGCAATTTTGGAATAGGTCTGACTCCATTGTGTGACACGGCGCTGGTGGAGGGTGGGGGTGTGGGGGGGTGGGGGGGGCAAGGTGTGAGGAGGATGTCCGATAAAAGTAGAATTAACAAAAGGAGGGGAGTTACTCACGCTGCTGAAACAATGAAGGCAAGCAGCTCGGGGAGCTGACGTTGGTATGTTTGATTAACACAAATAACAGCGCTGGGATCACAACCACCGGTTTAGCTTTACGGTCAAATCAGTGCCGACGGACTGGAAACCTAATGGGATACGTTGCTCTTCATACTGAATCTTTCTATTAGAATATCACACCGAATATAAATGGATTCTCATCCCGCTTCATATCGCCCTATCAGCGCCGTCACAGACAGAGCGGTAAAAGTGTCTCAGCTGTAGAGACATTGGATAAAACCGGCAAAGCAGTCAATCTGGCAGTGTAATTACCCATCATGCCGTAGCTCAGAGCTCCTCTTCTTCCCTCTAGGTGCATGAAGAGATAAAATAAAGATAATCCCTCACACCCAAACCTAACTCTACAGCGCAGTGCTGGGTGTCGCCATAGAAACCCGGAGCTTAATACATTTTAAGGTTAATAATCTTTACTTTAACCAACGAGCAACTACCAGAGAGAGAAGTTAAAAAAGGTGCTCTTTGTTTATGATGGCAGACATTAAAACTACTATATATATATATATATATATATATATATATATATATATATAAAAAAGTACAGATGTAATTAGACAATGTACAACATCAGAGCAACGCTTTGCAAAATAACAGTTCAATAAAAACACCTCAGGAAAACTCCTTTTAGCACATAGAGGATCCTACATCCTCGTCCTGTGTCTGACATTTGCACACGCGATCAGTCAATCGATACAACTTATTGCCCCGATAGGCATAGATTGCTGTCCAGGTAAACAAATTGAAAGACTCGCTGCAGCCATTAAAATTGCATGAGCGTTATTTTCCTCAGTGCCAATGGCAGCGAGCACAAGTAATGACCTTCACATAGCGCGTGTCTAATAATCAGCAGCTCCTGACCGAGCGCGTCTGCAGCAGCAATGATTTAGAGAGACGCTTTAACTAACTTGGTTCATTTGGTTGAAGCGCTCGGAAATCAAGGATGTCCTCGTCGTCCAAGGCAGTGGTGGGCCGCCTAGACCGAATCACAAAGTTAGAGCTATTTTATAATCGTATTATTTTTCATAAATACACTACGTGTATTGTAAATATTCTTCTAGCGCAGCTTGTTTGAAGTAGAGCTTTTATCCAATCAGATTTCGCCCCTATGCTGTCTCTAGGTAAAGAAATCTGCCCGGACAAAAGCTCTCGGAGAGGAGAACTGAGTGGATGGATGGAGACGCCCTCTCACATCCCATCGCCTACCAAGAGTCAGCGATGGTTTCTTTTTTATCGTGCCCACAACCTTTCCTTGTCTTAAATCAAGCAATTTCAGCTGTTTAAAAAAAAAAAAAAAAAAAGATTGTCATATGGGCATTTTCAGAAGTCACCGACAACTTGTTTTAGTTGGCTTCACACTGTTTCAGCAGGCTAAATAAATACATAGTAAAAGCAGAAATGTGACGTCTTGATAATAATCCTGGTTGCCGACGATCGTCTTAAGGTCCGCTTCCCTCTCCGACGCCGATGAGCACATCTCCGTCACATGCCGTACGCGCTCCAGTAATAAACCCAAAAAGAGAGAACGAATGTGGAGAAGTTCATGGGAGCCTGGCAGCCGCAGCTTCGACTAGCGCCATTGTCGATCCGGCGTGATATCAGTCAGGTTTAAGTCTTTAGGTCGAATATCACGGTGGAAGAACGGAGGACAGCGGTAACGGACATTTGAAAGTAGCTTTCTGGCTCCTACCATTACATAACGCACATGCAGAGTCTAAAATATTTAATTTTGTGACTCAGCACAGTGTAAGCAGGCCAGGCAGGTGATGAGGCGGGTCGGGGGGGGGGGGGGGGGGGGGGGGGGTGTAGAAGAGGGACCCAGCAGCACAGGGCAAGGGCGAGAGGACACTCCCATCTTGCCAAATTAAATCACGAGTTTCCATCAGGGTGTACCGTAGGGTTGGGAGGAAAGAGTCTGTGTGGCAGATCTGACTCCCCCCCCCCCCCCCCCCCCCCCCCCCCCCGGAACCCCGGGGACACAGAGTAACGCTCATCTGTGGTGATTGCGTGCCGGGCCGCGGAGCGTTACGCTGAGCCCCTACAGATGCGCCGAGGGTCACCTCGTGAGCCGTCATCTGAGAGGACAGCGCCGATGTTGTGAGGCTCGTCCAGACATAATTATTTGGGTCTCTGTGTGGTAAAAAATATATTTCAACAGCTGCTTTTTAATGGACCTATAATGATTTTCAGTAGTTACATCTCTAATTTATCAAGTTAGCCGACTGTCCCCGAACTGCTGCAGTCTTGTATAATTTCTCCTGTAGATTCCTGCATTCACACTCAATTAGTCTTAAATACTAAAGTATAATTGCGGGTTATGGATGAGAATACATCACAGCCAAATTAATGATGTATTGTTTGTGGTTTCTTTACCTTTATGTACACAAGCCACTCAGCACGGCCCAAAAAGTGCTCTGGAAAAAAAATTCCCTCCCAGCACCTCATGGCTGCATCTTTTATATCTATAAATACAGTTGGCAATTAGACAAAGGTTGTAGGTGATGCCACATGTCTGATGTTCATTTGCAGAGCGAGACTTTGTTCTGCCCCGACAGGACCCGGGATGACACTGACCCAGACTCTGTCGCTCTGTGTCAGTATTTCCACTCCGTATTGAAAGGAGAGAGGAAGGCTTTGAATACGCAAGTATTTTTTTTTTTTGCACACAAAAAACCCCCTAAAATCAATCAATTAAATTTGCTCAAGATTTAACATGGTAATATAAATACTTTAATACTAACCTAAATCATGCATGGTATTTTGAAAAAAAAAAAAAATATATACATACAGCTGTAACTTTCTCAAAAGGAAATACGGGGGCCGTCGTGTCCACTGCTTACCTTTCACGGCAGATGGATTCTCGCGATGTCATGGAGATCATGCAGGAATTGGGGGAATCCCATCTCGAAACACGAAACTCAATCTCGTCAGGCTTCAAGTGATGCGTTTGTGTCAGGTAAGCACGGACCAATCAGCGTCCTGTTAGGAGCTGCTGGCAGGTACGGACGTAGCTCAGGTGTGTGTGTGTGTGTGTGTGTGTGTGACGATGCGGAGAGGCGACTGTTCCCTCTAAACAAGGTGACGGCACGCTGCACAACACCAGTTATATCAGAAGTACTTCAGAACCGTGTGTGTTGTTTTTTTTCCTCGATGTAAAAGTCGTTTTTTGCTCTCCTCCCGTCTGGCTTCGGCCAGAGCTCGATCGACAGACGGTTCATCCAATCCCCTTCCAGTCTTTTGGACGTGGCTGCCCTTTTCCAATGACAGCGCCACCGATGGCGGAATAATGGATGTGACAAACCCTGTGGCGGGTCAGGTTAGTCCACTGCCGTCTGACATTTACAGTACAGAGCATCTTCATAATGTGCAGCGGTGTAATCAAACATGCTGGTATCTGAAACTACTCGAATAAGAAGGTGACGTGTGCACAAAAGATACGGGGAGGAGCTGTCAACGCAAGGCGCTAGCATTAGCAGCTAATGCTACTTCCACCGTGTGCCGATTGGGGATCATATCGTCTATCGATGATTAAAGGGATAATCAATGTTTTTTTTTCCTACGCCAATATAAAGGCGATTTTGACTAACTAATAGTCTCAAAACTATTTCTAGAAATATTTTGCATTTAGAGATGTTTCTGTAAATTGAATCCATCTCTTGTCCATGGATCTGATATTCTCCACAGGCCAGCTGATCTAAGCTTTGCACTCTGTCGTCATATTTTAAGACGTATATGATTTTGTGCTATTGTGGTCAAATAAATGTAACTTATGGTCCTTATAGATTGCTGCTAGAACACCCCTGAAATACACGCAAAGGCCTCGCTGGAACCAGCGTGAGAGTTTATCGACCGCAGCGTAAATGTTGCTTTTGAAAGACTAAACGCCAACAATTTTGGATTGAAGCATGAAAATGTTGACTTTTGGACTTTTGGATCGCTTTGTGCGATATTGTTGCATCAAGCACAAACACACAGTTTTAATAGGAAGTGGTTGTTTGAAAGTTATTGCTGTAAAATAGATTTTTTTTTTGAATGTTTAGATATTTAAATAAGATGTTCACACTTGTTTCTAAATATGGAGTGACGTAACGTTAACTGTATTGCTTGTGAAAAGCTTGAAGTTTCTATTATTAGATGTTGAGCCATGCGATCGGGTTGCCTGTCGGCGACCTTGACTAACCGCGACTGGACATTATTAAAATATTAAAAAAGGAAACAATCACCCAACCCTACTTCAACCTGGAATTTCTAATTTAATATTTTAAATAAAAATGTAGGAAATAATTGATCCTACATATTGTTCTTTCAAACAATATGCATTTCAATATTGAAATACATTCACCTTATAACTTGATATGGAAAACAGTTTTTTTTTTTTTTACACATCCAGCAGTTACAGAGCAACGTTATTATTCATGTGGAGTTATGGTTCTGGCCTCCACCTTCAACACATTCCCTTTCTTTTAGCTCTTGTTTTTAGTCCCTGCCAACGCCGTCTGATTTTATGCAAACCGGCTGAAGCGGCATTTGTCATTATGACACGTTTTGGCAAATTAAAAAGTAACCTACATCAGCAACCTGCGCCGACGGCGTTGCAGCTCTAAATCCAGATTGTATTGCATTAGTAATAAGCAATATGACAACATGATTAACGTTGGTTCATAAACGGACTAACTAGTGTTCGACAGGCCTTGCCAAAACAGTGGGTCTTTAGAGCTTTAGAGCTGAAAACAGCTGCCTGCTGCGGAGCCTGCAAATAAGGGGGGGAGCTGCAGATTCACATGATCATTTGTGAACTGCATTGTTACAAACATATCTGTATTTTTTTTATATCAGATTGTGGACTGTGTATTTTGATACCTATCAAATAGTCTGACAGAGAGAGACGCATAGCCTGAGTAGATAAATAGCCGACGCTTTTAAGCATGTTTTTGTTGTATCAGTGCAAACCTTCTTTAAAATCTAGAGTCTGAAACAGACACCATAGACACCAAGCAACAATTCTCACTCTGTCTATAATCCTCAGGAATTCACATTGACTAAATGAGATAAAAAAAAACAAAAAAACACACATGCCAAAAAAAGACTCGGAGGACGCTTTTATAACAAAAATGGAACGAGCTTTAGCCGTGAATAAATGATCCCTGTTCTGCAGCACGCAGTCCATTTAATTGCATTACTTATCAACTTGTCGGAGAAATCCATAGCTGGACGGCAGAGAATTTCCCCCCCGCGACAAACACGGCCTCTTATGGACCTCAGCCTCATACCAGCTGTGTTTGTCAGGTCACGAGAATTCTTGTTCATTTCATTCAAAATGATTCATCCACGTAGAACAGAGTATGTGGATGGGAGGGTGAAGAGAGCGACGACCGGCAGTGGTGGTGAGAATGGGAGGAGAACGGGGAGGCAGAGAGACAGGGAAGACAGAAACACCTCCAGGCTATTCTCAAGTCACTCCTGCTAGCATTCAGAGCCTGCCCCGTTTGCCACTGTCTTTATAAACAGCAAAATCAATATGGCCGCTGCTCTCACACCGCGGGGCCGGAGGAGTGCTTCTGTGTATCGACTTATAAGCAGGTCGTTCAGGAAGGGCGTTGCTCGGTGTGGAACAAAGAAAGTTCTCAGAGTGGGTTATGTTTGACTTAAGAGTTCTGAAATGAAAAATGTGATTTATGTTTTACCCTGCTGTCGCAGTCTTGTTTGAATTATACAGTTGCATCCACTGGTGTTTCCGGTAAACCCATTCTAGAAAGGTGTCGCTATACCCTGTTGTTAGAAAAACGGTACGATATTGTATTTTATTAGTACCGGTACTTTAAGAATGACAGCTTTTTAACAGCCGTAGGCCTTTGGATTTGGCTGGTGCTAACCAACAGGACGGAGTCAGGTGATTAAAAGATTAAAGCTGGTCATTAACGGCTTGTCGACTGCACGTTCCCGCTCCGAGCTGGCTTCTGTATCGGCAAAAGGTACGCAGCTCCAATAAACCGACCACACGCACCAATAAAATTAGATTCACATTTTTTTCCTGAATCTTTCTCAGAATCTCCTGTAATTTGGCAAAACACATAATCCACCGAAGAGCATGTGTTACAGTATTTGGATAAATATAGAGACTACTGTTCATTATGAAACTATGGCGGGCCTATTTAAGACCGTTATTACATGGTTAACACCGGATTAGTCACGCGAACCATGGGGAGTTTTCCTTTTGTATGTCAAGCAACGAAAAGTTGCAGCACGACCTGTTTGTGTTAATTTGCACTTCCTGTATTCCTCTATTGTGCGTTCACACGTCGCGACGTCGATGTTGAAACCAATGTGTTGTGCAGCCTGAAATTCCAATTCAAGTCCTGCGATGAAGCGCCGCCTCAAAAATAACAAACGCCTCTCTGTTAGTGTCAACAAAAAGTTCAGAAGTGTTGTTGTGAATTTGATTGTACAGGCATGAGTTGTATGTAACATGACAGCACACAACACGCTCTGTCTGACAGCCTACTGTGGCGTTTTTTTTGGGGGGGGGTTACAAATAAAAATATCCCGCTTTTGGTTTGGGTGATGTTCCCATTTTAGAGTCACATTTTAAAAATGTGTCACTTCCTGTGCCTTCCCTGGCAGTGAATATACCCACAGCTGTATAGGAATTTAAACTAGATTGAGACCTGGTGCCCTGTTTACATTTACTGTTACTGTAATGCGTTGAATGCATTTCCTTCCTCATAAAATATTTGCAGATTTTTTTTTTTTTTTTTAAACATTTGGACCAGTGGACCAAAGCAAAGTGCAGCTTTATTTTTTGTATTAAAAGACGTAATAACTGCATAATCAGTAAAAAAAAAAAAAAAAAAAATTACTCAGATATGACCTTTAGATGCACATCACAGTGGTACATAAGCTTGTAAACAATGACTAGGACTTGAAATCAAAGAATGCAGTGGGAGGGTGGAGAGTGTGTGTGTGTGTGTGTGTGTGTGTGTGTGTGTGTGTGTGTGTGTGTGTGTGTGTGTGTGTGTGTTGTGGCCAACATCTTCCTGAGATGACATCTGACAGCGCAAGGTAAACGTAGCTCCCTGACGAGCGTGACAGCCTTCGTCTAGAGGACAGCGGAACAGCAGAGGTACAAAGCAAAACAGAAACCGGCACACAAACACAATCTGATGGCCTCAGCTTCATTCTGCCAATCTCTGCTCCCCACAATACCCCGCTGACTTTCACACCTTCCCTCCTCGACATGAAACAAGATCCACTCCCAGCAGCCTGACGGAAATCGGGGATTTATTTTTCGCTTACGTACCCTATAAGACAGACTCTTATGCAAGTGCTCCAGATTTAAAAGCGCTCAGAGGGGCCTGGAGTCCATATTGTGCCACTTGGGGGGGGGATGATGATGACTTGACTGAACCCACTCTAATTGATGGGTCCCTTTGCCTGAAGCGTGAGTGCGTATGTGTGTGTGTGTGTGTGTGTGTGTGTGTGTGTGTGGGCGCACGCTCGTTCTGTGCAGACTAAATCATTGTAATGGAGCTCTCATGCCAGAGGAACTCAATGGGTGAGGACACTCACAGAAGAAAAATCATTTGAAGGCATATCTCTTCATGCGCGTGTAGTTTCTCGCTGAAATGCACGGGCGGCGAGGTGTTTTTGTTCCCCTCCGCTCAAACGGCCTTAACCCCCCCCCCCCCCCCCCCCGCTAGACATCGCTAATCGCTGGACCGCTGGACAGAAGGCGCCGAGCGTTCGTCGCTATATCTCGGGGAAAATCCGATTTGGGAGCCCACTGGTTGTTTCTCCAGCAAAAATAATATTTGGTTTTAGAAATGAGGATGATGGAAAATGTCTTTTATCCGGCTTTGAGCCCCACTTACGAGGCAAGATGTATTGCTTCATGTATCCATGTAGCATTTTTGCTTCACACAGGCAACACAGAGGGATGCGAGTATTAAAAGGCAAATTCTCTATCAGCTTGGGCTCTAAAGGAACAAATGTGTATCTTTAAACTGGGTCAGATGGTTGTAAACAGCTGTATTGACTCCTGTCAACGATATACTGACACAGGGAAGAAGCAGTCCTGACATGTCTTCAGACCAGGAGTCCACGCGGTTCTCTAGAAATAGCTGCGGGGTCACGCGATGAGGTGGACGACGCGTACGAGGAGCAAGACACAAACTGGGGCCGTGTCCTCGCCTGTCTTTTCAATGAGACTTCTGTCACCTCAGGTCGGAAACGCAGCCAAGACACTTGGACGCGACCTGCCTGATCGGCTGCATGTTGTGATCGACGGGGCGCGGCTGTAAAACGGAGGATGAACTCCTTGGATTCCTAAACCTTACTGCTCCTTGTGCTGTGAGTGGACCTGTTTTATTGACAAAGCTCTGCTAATTTGGTGTTGAACACAAATCATTTCCTAGAAATTCTTCACAATAAAAGCTTTTATTTTGAAGCGGCAACCAGGTACGCATGTAGTCTGGCTGAGCCGATCCAAATGCGAACAGGGGCTTTAGAGGTTAACGTTGTTTTCGGTTGTTTTCCCTAATTCACTGATTGTGTTATTACTGTGTTATTACTACAGAGCACTATTTCAATTGAGCGATGTGATGATTTTGTGTAATGACGGCTGCTCTGGTGCTGTTGGAGAACCTCGCCGATGTAACGCAATGTTTGCATTTCTTATTTGCCGTTCTTTTTTTTCTTTTTTTGTAATGAGTGTTGGATCAGACCCAAGTATTAATATTTAAATAAGTGATTCAGGGCCTCACCTTTCGCCCATTTAAGCTCACTGTGGGAGAGGAAACGAGCGTGTGCCCAGTTCCATACTGATTGAGATCCTCAAGTCTTTTAAGGACAAGTCTCCGGTCGCTGCGTGTCGCAGACTCGAGTCCAAACCTCACTAAAAAAGGGCCCCGGTGCAAACGCAGCGTGGGGACGGCGCTGTGGCTGGCGTGCGCTCATGCACGGTTCAGCAGGCTAACAGCATGGGAGGGACAGCAAAGTACGGAACAGCCTTCCGGAAAAAGTCAAGCAGTCGAAAAGAGTTTTTGAAGGGCAGGACTTGGCTCAAGGTGACCAATTTAAATATGAATGGCAGGTTTATTTTCTAATTTTATAATGTTGATTTTTTTTTTTTTTTTTAAATGATGAATGTTATTATTCTATTCTAGTGATAACTGGTTTTATGAATGCGTGTAGGATATAGATTGTGAAGAAAAGGAAAATACTAGGACAGGGTTGTGAAGTTGGAACCATGTTGGAAAATCGGTGTTTACACTTGGATAGTTTTTGTCTTCTGGATCCATAAATCAAATGAGTTGTTTCAGTGTTCCAGGCGTTCACAACCGGAAACATTGAGTGATTTCGTGAATTTAGGTGCATTTATTTTGTTTCCCTTCAACCTACTGACCGTCACGTGAAATTAAAAGATTAAAAAACTAGAGGAAGTGTAGTCGAAGTATTATTAATTCTGCTTCAGCTGCAAATTGTTTTCTGAATACATACATGACCATTTATACGTGAATACCGTAGCCACGCTTGACAAATATGCCGATGACAACTTGTTCCAGCGTAATATGACAGATGATGATGTTTTTGAAATATCTATATGCACTTTTTGCACACTGTGTCGCAAACTATGAGCCGAGGGGTAAGAAAAGTCGATGCAAACTGTGGGGATTTATGACATTGCGAGGTGAGAAAAACAAAAAGGTTATGCTCCCAGTAACTCTGCTTCCATCAAACGGCCAAGTAGGGAACCTGTATGTTCTCCTGCACGTTGTATTTTCTGAAATTTTTTGTGGTTATTCATAAAATGAAGTTCTGTGAATTCCACATTTATGATGGTTTGTTCAAGGTGTGAACAAACACACGAGGCAGATTGTAACGCCGTGCTTTAAGTCGACGTTGAGCAGCTTCACTTTATCCGTCGGTGTTCATTTGTGATTTATTGTACATACTGTGTCACCGCCAGTGTAATTGATTTGAAGAGTTTCAACCCTAATGACGAAAAACTCCATGGAAACAGAACATCTACTTAAAATCCACTTAGAACCTGAGGCTTGACATCAGTCTGACAATCCCGTTTGTAAACCTTTTGAGTGATAAACCTCATTTGTTTGGAACGTGACCATATAGCTGAAAAAAGAAAAAAGAAAAAGGAAGACAAATTGTCCCGGGTACACTTACACAACACAAAGTTTAGTTGTATTCTTTTTTTTTTTTTTAATTATTATTATTGTGGGAGCAGCAAAAGTGCTCATCAGTGCCCATTTTCTTTTATTGGTCTCATATTTCTTTATCACTTCCCACATGAAAATCACACCGAGAACAAGTCATTGTCTGCACACACATGCACCTTGTGTGCCATTTTGTAAGGAACACGATGTACTCGCATCAGTTCCAACACATTATGTTAACAGCCACCCACATCCTCAAACAATATCATTTTATTTTCATGTTTTCATTACCTCTTACAAGGACGTAAAACGATCCAGAAGCAGATCAAAACCTCTAAATACTTACTAGTATTAAATATTTGTGCTTCCTGATTGATGTTACATTGATACTAATAAAGTTATTACAGTAAAAAAAAAAAAAAAAAAAAAAAAAAAGGACAGATTCAGGGTGGAAAGCAACAGACCACAAAACAACAATAAAATACAATTCTAGACAATTCCAACCCAAACTACAGCTGAAGAAATCACCACGTCGTGATACTAATGGGCTTCATTCTCACTCTCACACTGGAGGCATTTACCAGCTGGGGGAGACAAACAAACATCTACAGCACAATGATGATGAAGATGTTTTTCCTCATCATGCTTGATGCGAGGTTCTGTAAGTGACTATAAAGTGATGGAGAGGCGAAGCAGGAAGCAGGAAGAAGCAAAGAGTGCAGACTGCTCCAGCAGAGCAATGTAACGTTTACGTAGCGCATGAATCGCTCCACAGCTCTCTCAGCGCTGTGACAAATACAAAGCAATATTAAGACATGCAGTATGTCTCCATGTCCTCCTGTCTTAAGACATACAGTATGTCTCCATGTCCTCCTGTCTTAAGACATGCAGTATGTCTCCATGTCCTCCTGTCTTAAGACATACAGTATGTCTCCATGTCCTCCTCTCTTAAGACATACAGTATGTCTCCATGTCCTCCTCTCTTAAGACATACAGTATGTAGCCATGTCCTCCTCTCTTAAGACATACAGTATGTAGCCATGTCCTCCTGTCTTAAGACATACAGTATGTCTCCATGTCCTCTCTTAAGACATACAGTATGTAGCCATGTCCTCTCTTAAGATATACAGTATGCAGCCATGTCCTCCTTTCTTAAGACATACAGTATGTCTCCATGTCCTCCTCTCTTAAGATATACAGTATGTAGCATGTCCTCCTTTCTTAAGACATACAGTATGTCTCCATGTCCTCCTCTCTTAAGACATACAGTATATAGCCATGTCCTCCTCTCTTAAGACATACAGTATGTAGCCATGTCCTCTCTTAAGACATACAGTATGTAGCCATGTCCTCTCTTAAGACATAGAGTATGTAGCCATGTCCTCCTCTCTTAAGACTGCATGCTCTTTCTTTCATGAAGACAATAGCTTATTCGGGTAAAGGGAGTTAAAAAAAATATATATATATTCCAAATTCTTATTTTGAAATCAGCCATATAAAATTTCATATGAACATGTTCAGTTCCAGGTTTATTTGAGTGAGTTAACAAACAGTACAAAGACAGAATCATAAACAAGGTTAACTACAGAATTTCCTTTTTTTAAATCAAGGCGGTTATATCAAATTCAAAACTATAATTCAGCGGCACAAACGCATAAAAAGAGGCCATTAAATTAACGATTCGGAGAGCAATTCTCCCATTGCATATTCTCCCAAGCACCCAGCGTCGATTCAGGGCGGATTTGTGTGAAATGTATGTTTTAGATTACTTGTTGAAGACTCACTTAGTACTGTAAAGAGGAGTGCAGTCGGAGCTTAATGTTTAAAGTTTACGGAGTAGAGGAAGTAGAGAAGAGGGACCGTGACACGCCAGCGAAGACGCCGCCGAAAAGACAAGCGGTGCCACAGTCTCAACCCGGCGTCTCACAGCAGAACGACGGAGGCAAACGAGTCAGACGTCAAAGCAGAGGACCAGACGAAAGGTCTGGACCCAACTCGCCCGTATGCTGGTTTTGCATAAAATCAAACCGGGTTAAGCTTTGTCCACCAGACCGGAGAAGAAGAAATCGACCCAAATCTAGCAGAAACCCTGTTGCGCATTAACACGAACGAAGACCTGAAACTTGCGCGAGTCCCGGTGTTTTTTTCCACTATTCCTAAAGAAAAGCTACAGACAGAATTGTCCTGAATGCGCAAAGACGAGAAACTTTGAGCTCTACTTTCTCGTGAGGCCGTGGAGGGATTTACTTGAGTTCAACTGACGTGTAGCGATTGGTTCAGAGACTGGAGTGTGTGTGTGTGTGTGTGTGTCTGTGTGTGTGTGTGTGTGTGTGTGTGTGTGTGGGGGGGGGGGGGGGGGGGGGGGGGGAAGCTGAGCCTTGCATTGAAGCTGCAATCGGTTGCCATGGGATTAATGATATGCTGTAGCACCCTGGAAAAAAACAGAAAAAAGAAAGGAGGAAAGAAAACAGTGCTATTGTTGCACGCTGTTCATTATAATTAGCTTGAGATTGCCTCTCTGTTCTCTGAGGGCATGAAGGAATCGGAGTGGTTTTGAGCTGCTTTGGAGTCCCCCCCCCCTCACTGATGGATAGCTTCGGCGTTAGCTGCTTTTTTTTTTTTTTTTTTACGAGGCTTGAATTCAAAGAAACAATATAACCATAATGTATGTAACAATAACACACAATAAACAGAAGGTTTAATGTCCCAAATATATCTCGACAGCGAGTCGGGGTGACACGGGAGCCACTTTCTTTCAAGCAACGCAATAAGACAAATTATTAATAAGCACAGGCCTCGGACTGCGGCGGGCGATGCGCTCGCCTCGTCGGATCCGCTGAGCTCGCAGTGCTGTAAAAACATATTACAGTCAAGGATGTACAGCGCGTCGGGGCGGCCATTGCTTGTCAAAGCATATATCCATGAAAGGCTTTTCTCTCTACACGACCCCGGCACTTGTTAGCTGTAAACCGGTCGTACATGCGGCTGTCCGTTGGTTCAGTTTGAAGGAGCGTGCGCGTGTTTTCAAAGATGCGGAAAGACGGCAAGAAAAGTAGGAAATAAAGCTACACTGAGTAATAATGGACTTCTGTTTTCCTCAGAAGGTAAATCGCTCTGCAGTGAGATGTCGTTACGCCTTCATCACGAGGTTCCTCTTTAACAAAAGGTGTTCTCTTACGACGGCTTGTGGTTCATGCACTCTTGATCGACCGTCAGCGCCATACGGTACCACGGCCCGGTCCACACCGTATTCCAGCAAACTGATCCAACCGATTACTGAATTATGAGTCTTTAACTGCTAGCAGCCCCACCAAGAAGCAGACTTTGTTTAAAGCTGGCGCGTTGAGAAGGACGGTAAGAAGTCGAGCAGCCACTAGATTTGGCATTCATGAGACACTTCAAGAGAAAAGCGATTGTTACTCCTGAGAGTACCGGCTCGTTCGATGTCGACTCGGGAGGCAGGGCACGTTTGGGTTAAAAGGAGAAGAGAAAAGTCTTTTCTTCATCTAAGAGGTCTTAAAAGTTGGGGAGAAATTGAACGGTTTCAAAACATAGAAATAATATAGGAGCGGAACAACATTGAAGTGTTTCCCGTGGTCAAAAGGAAATGATTGTGATTGTTGTTGACGCTGGTGTAAAAAGGGACCCTGACACACACACACACACACACACACACACACACACACACACACTAGACACCAACGCTGTTGTGTTGAGCTAAGGGTGCTAACATTAGCTCAGCAGCAGGGATATCAACTGTTAATCACAGGAATTATTTCAAACCGGTTACGCATGTCGGGCTTTAGGTTAACCTCCGTTCTAAATGTTAATTTAACATCCAAAGGAAGCTTCGGCTCTAGGCACACACACACACCTGACACTATGTGTGTGTGTGTGTGTGTGTGTGTGTGTGTGTGTGTGTGTGTGTGTCGAGCGTTGTCGCTCCCACGACTTAAAGAGCAAAGGAGAAATCGTATTCAGTATTAAATCATTTCAATTCTGAATCAATGTGTCAATCAATTTTTTATTTTTTTTTTAAATGTACTGGTTAGTTAATGGTTAACTGACATCCCTACTGAGCGGATTCAGTTGCTCTTGTTTGTCATCCTTACCTCAGGTTGGCAACTTCATCGCAGACGCGCCACTAAATAGAATTTCGCTCGAATGTAATCATAAGAGTAATGAAGAAGTGATTTGATGCATCACAGTAGTAATGTAACCATGATCGCTGAATGTGAACTGAGGGAGTCTGGGTTTCTAGATTCAGATGAACTATGGAGTCATTTTGAATTGACTTCAAGCTGAATACTGATTCAAATGTTTGGCACCGTTAAGCCCCAGTGAAACAAAAAGGGCCTGTTTGATTACCTTATTTTAGATTCGTACAATTTCAGAATTTCGGAAACAATTTATTTTTTATTTTTGAAAGTTATCCGTCGACGATAATAACTGTGATGTCAATCCTCATATGTTTCTCGATATCACTTTGTAATCGTTGGATGTGGAGTTTTCACAGTATTGTAAATTGAGTTTTTTGAGCCTAGAAAAAAAAGCCCCACTGTGCCCATATGACCCCCGTCATTCACTCCTTCACATGAACTTAGGTCAATGTGTTTTGTTGACCCACGTACACAGAAATACCTCTACCAAGGAGCGTCTCCACGACACGTCGGAGCCCTTTGCCCCCCCCCCACAGCACTTCAATTGATCACGCATTGTTACGCCAAACGAAATGAGTCATCGACGATCGCGATCGCTGATCGGCCACAACTGGCAGGGCGAACATTTACCTAACCGATCATGCAAAAACATTTCAAAAAAATTCCAATGTGCAGATATAATTTCCACCTCCCACAGTGCCTGAAAAAAAAAAACCAGACAGATCTCCTGCCTGCTCGGCTCATTTCAATCTACATGGATAATTGCCCGACTTGACGTCTAAATACAGATACAGAGATGCGGGCTGGCAGGGTGCCTTTTCTCCTCACAGATAATAACAAAGTGCATCTAAATATTCTGGTCCCAGACGCTCCGCACACGCTACACGGAAACCGGGCCGCCGGGGGAAGCAAAAAAAAAGCACAAACAACAAAAGCTACGATGTTTGTTGTTGTAAATTGTTGTTACTGCTCTGCAGAACCAAGGGGGGGAAAAATAAATAAAAAAATCTATTGTGTAATTCAGCGCGTGGGATTAAAGGGGCGTCGAGTGATCTATGACTCCCATCCCATAGATCTGTGATTGGAAAGTACAACAGTGTAACGTCTCCGGCGTCTTCCGTCCTCCTCGATTTACAATGAGTTATAATTGCCAACAATTAAAAACCACTTTCATTACACGCACGGAAATTGGCTAATCACAGTATTCAACAGAAAGCTCAACGCAAATACTGTGACAAAGCAACGCAACACAGCAGTAATACTACCGTGTTGTTATTTCGAAAACGCTGAAGTTTGAGCAGATAAACATGTTGATGTTGCGTGTCCATCCTGAGACAGATCCACCTGCTTCCCTAGTGAGCAGGGACGACTCTCATCTTAAATGCGTCGTTTCCCTCGTCTCTGCTGGCTCGGGCTGCGGTTTGTCTGGCTGAACACCAGGAACTCCACGCTGCCGTTAGACCCCCCTGCCAAAACCTGGCAGGACCAGAGCAGCCGCGGCTCAAGACCTGGCTAATGAGGCTTGGGTCACACCGGCGTATTGATGACCGTGTGACTGTGAAGAATGTCGTGCGGGGGAAAAGGTGCTGTGTAATAATCAACTATAAAGATGTATAACTCGAAGCTGGGGGGGAAAAAAAAAAAAAAGAGTGGGATTTATGCAGCATCACTGGTCTCACTGGTATCGGTTCTGTTTACGTTGGACTTTCTGTCTCATGGCGACAGTGTTATTAAACTCTTGAGCATGATTATCCTCTTTAAGCCACCGACTTTTCGTTGTCAGTCTGTATTTACACCATTTGTCTCGCGTTTTCTTTTTTTGATCTACATATCACGGCTTGCTTTCTTAATTCATTTCTTAATTATACAAAGTAAATAATCCTTTAAGTTAAATCCCTTGCGCATTTTCTGAGGAGAACTAGTGATTTACTATCAAAAGCTTTAATTAAGTGGGGAGTCTCACAAGAGACAGATAGCAAATCCATATCCTGACATTTATTCTCTGGTATGGAGTCAAGCTCCAAAAGTCACTGATTCACAAGTTTCACCATAATCTTTCATTAGAGCATTCCTCTCTGGTAAATACTTCTCTGAAAGCTCACACCTCCGGTTCGTAATGCAGGCTTTCTGTCAAAGAACTTGAGTCCTCAATTTCAAGTCCAAGCCAAGAAAACTGCCTGAGTAGTACTTCTCGTAGTAAACCTAACTTCATGTGTACAATTGATGGCATGCGCCTTTATAGAAGGGTTACTTATGAAGACTAACACTTCACATGATTGTTTCTAGACTATAACTGTCGTCTGATGCATAACTTGACAAACAGATGAAAATGAAATAATGTAAAGAATATGTTGAATTCTCAAACACTGTCAGCACTAAATTTATAACAAATTACAACACAATTCAGTCATCAAATTTAATCAAAATATGAAAGCATTTCTTACTGCCAATCACTAGAAACGTGGCTAAAGTGACGCAAACTATCGTTTTCTATGGGTTTCAAAAATAATTGACAAATGGCAATAGTCACAAACTATATGGACAATGCAAAATATGTCATTTTTTATCATCGAGAGAAGTTCAAAGAGGGTAGAGGTGGAGCTGAAACAATCATTTTCTACATTAAAAACTACTCAGTTGAAGGTATTAAAAGGTACAGTGTGTAGGATTTGGTGGTATCCAGTGATGTGGTTGCAGACTCATACTCGCTCAGACGCCATTATTACCACAATAACACTAAAATAGGAGCAACGGGAGTCAGACGCCAGCTAGCGGTTCCACAGTTTGTCAATCTGCGGCTCACGTTACCGCACTTCGGAGAACTACCGTGGCCTTCAGGCGACGCAAAAAAAGGTTCTCGCTAGAGCCCGTCTTTTTTGCTTTGTCCCTTCTGGGCTCCTGTAGAAACATGGTGGTGCAATGCAGCTGACTCTGTGAAGAGGACACACCCCCTCATCCTAAGCTAACGAAAACACACTACAATTCTCAGATGTATGATTTCACACGAATGAAAACATTGTTATGAATACTATATTCCATTTCTGGCAATAGAGTCCCCCCCCCCGAAATGCTGCACACCGGCCCTTTAAGAAGAGAACTGTATTTAGTCTGGTTTGGAAACAATGCAATGTTGCAGTCCTCCAACAATACCGGAGACATTTACTGGCCCTATGGAAGCAGCTGGCTGGTGATGCGCCGGTTGTTGTTCCCATTTGGTCACAGACCTGAACGAATGATGTGAAAGAATGTGTAGCTTCTTTATTGGAAAACTTAATGGTGTCTGTATTTCATGTAGTACAGGTCGAGGTATATAGAGCCCCCCCGAAGCAAGCCCCCGACTGCGGCGCACAAAATGGCTTTCAAGTGTTTCCAGTAATTGTTCTGGCTTCACACAGAGAAGAAAAGCAAACATTTGTAGGAAGAAAGCGTCGTCGCTTGAAAGGCACCTGCTGTCTTCTTTTTCTTAAAGATGCTGAAGACTAAAACTAGCGTGGATCCTGCAGGCTTGTCTTTGTGGCCAAACAGTATATACACAAATCGCCCCTGGAAGGTTTTTTTTTTTTTTTTTTTTTTAAGTCTTACAGGAACTCGTGCAAGAAAGATCATCAAACACCTTTTCTGGCCCCATCCACTCACAGCGAGGCACGAGATAATGAGTCAGTCCTTTCACTTTCTGGCACTTATCGTCCCCGGAGACGCGCCGCCAACAAAAGACGACTCTGCTAGCACGCCGCTGAGCTCACATGAAAGATAGTTGAAAGATATTTCATGCGAGCTTTAAGTGAAAAGCAGTTTTCTACACAATGAGTTGATCGTGCAAAAGAAGTGAGAAATGCATTCTGATAATTATCAGAAAGGAATTCCAGCATTTTCCCGTCGTACGTCATTGCAGAGACCTTTCAAACAAGATAAATTATGTTGGTGACCAGTATGTGCTATTTTTCTTATATTCATTTTAAACTGAGCTGCAGTGACGCTGTGTACAGTTTCTCTGGTTTGTGATCTCTTGCTGTGTAACGTTTTTGATTTCCGTTTCAGTTGATCTAGCTTCACCAATAACAAACACGAGGTGCCAATATTCATCCTGGATAAATCAAATACATCTACAGGCATCTACCAAACCAGTCACTGTGATTTATTTGATGTTCCTTTGTTTTTCCTGTTCAGGGTTTCATACATTTTTTTTATTATAATTAGTAAATTCAGTCACTTGTTTTTAGTTGATCTCTTTGGAGCTAAACGTTAAAATCAAATCAAACTTTATTTGTATAAAACGTCTTAAAAGAGGCTGCTATACAAAACTATTTAACAGGGATTCATTGATAAAATAAAACACCTGAAAAGTAGTGGTGTTATTCAAAAAGAAATGTGAGAAAAAGTGAGAAAAAGTGAACAATTAAGATTAAAATAATTGAACTTTGTATGGTGGTAGAAAAATAATGAACCACAGGATTACACTGATGCAACAGATCGATAAACAAAGGAAACATTGCACACAATCTTACAAACATATTGTAAAAATTATACTAATAACATAGAGTAGATAGTAATTCATGTATCAAATACACGACTTACCACTTCTCTACAAAACAGCTCTACAAACATATCGTCCACAACATCAACAACTAATGTTACCTCAAGCAAGTTAACGGTCATATTAACGTACTTTGTATTTTACTTTGGTGACACATGCAGCAAAGACACATACAGACACACAACACGTGTTTTACTCACGCACTATACCTGCGTCCATTCTCTTCTTCGTGGTCGACGTCTGCGTCACAACAGCGTCACTGCTCGTGTTGCTGCTTTGCGCTCTCGAAACTCTCCCAGTTGTCTCATGACGTTTCTTCGCTTGTTGCCGTTTGCTAGCTATGACGTCATTGTAGTAGCTAGCTTATTAACGCCACCACGTAACGTCACGGCCTCACAGTAGCACGACAGTGACCACATAGTAATACTCGTTATTTTTTTTCGTATGAGGACGTCAGCTTCCTGTCGGCTACTCGGTCGAATACTAGACCTTCCTGTGGGAGTGCAGTACTCCCTTTGACCACACGAACTGACGCGTACTAACCGTTAGAATTAAGGGGGGGCGCTGTTTTGCCAATTTGGTGAAAGAGAGTGAAAAACTAGTGAATAGCTGCAAATACAAATACAGTGACTAAAATGATAAATTAAATTGTATCAAAACTTCGATAGTTTGATTTTTTTCTTTAACTAATAAAAACACATTTCATGTATGTAAAGTAACATTCATTTTTCAATATTTATTCCTGCAACCTGGCACTCTTGTGTTCTTGTTTACTATTTACAGAAACAGTTTGACTTCATGGACACTGTGTGTTGTTGTTCATTGTTGCTTGTTATGAAGGCCTATATTCATATACATACCTATTTTTTTTTCAACCTTATCTATGGTTATTCATTTACCTATCTTTGTTCAACTTTGTTGTCCTTGTTTTTAGCTGTATTTTTTTTATTTCTAACTACTTTTCTGTAAATGGTTCTTTGAACTGTGTGTGAGTACATTGACAGCAAACGACACTACTAGTACAAACACTGCTGTACCTCTCCACTGTGCTGCTGCTAAGCAGGCTGACAGCTTGGTGAGTTTGGCTTTGTGTTTTGGCGAGATTGTACGAAGGGTATTATACAGTGACTTGTACAACATTACGTCACTGCTTGTTCTTGAGTTAAGAAGTCAGTTTGACGATGCTTTACACAACTGGTTGTATTGATTCAATCGCACAATGCAGCTGTAGTCGTTGCAGACACACCTGGCGGAGATTTGCTGAGAGCACTTTTCTAGCGAATACTTTTTTTCTGAAAGCTCCAATATGTCCAACAAAGCACTGAATATGTTAGCCAACATGACATGATTGCAGCATTATGCTGGGTTCACAAGAAGGATGGCGCAGATGGGAAAGTTTCTCATGTTTACAACTTTGGAAGTTCAAGTCATCTGAGAGTTTTTTGGCTGCAGTGTTGGCAGTGCTAGGGGTAAAATGACATCGGCAGGGTAGTGTATTATCCACTAATTATGGGTTTTAGGAACCTCAAATGACGGACTTTGGGCGGTGTGAGGCATCAATGTAAGTTTGGTTGCCAGGCAGATATATCAGAGCTTTCAGAAAAAAAGATTATGTTGATTGTAATCAATATTAATAAGTCAGAAACTGCTAATTATAATAACTGATACGAGAGTCTAATCAGCCAGAGCTGTGGGAATTCAGGAACCTTGAATAATGAGAAAAGATATTGGATCACAGACATATACTCTCCATTTTTAAATGCAGAATACTGAACTTCATATACTTTTTTCCAGAGATTAAGTTTTGGAACATAACGCAGATTAAGCTTTAAAGCTAATGGTGCAGAGTTCGGAGCAGTAACTTTTCTTGAACGTCACATTAAAGTACTGTTTATCAGTGTTTAATGTAGTACATGCTGCCAAGCTTCTCCCGTTCCTCATACCTTCTCAGAAAAAAAAAAAAGAAATCCTGACGTTTAGTTACCTTGAGCCGTCACCGTGACATTTCCTTGGCTTGGCGACTGTTGAATTGGCAGAGGCTGTTCATTGTTGTCCCAGTGTAAATCCCAGATAATGGAAAATGAGCATTTCCCAGTGTGCTTTGCAATGCTCGTCTCTGTAATGTGTTTGACGAAGCAGGGACAGCAGGTGGCAAGTGACTCTGAGGCTTAGTAATTGAACATTTTATGAACTACGCTGTTGCTGCTTCTTTAAATTTAACATCCCACCAGCACCACGACCTTTTGTAGCCCATAATACCCTCTTAGTGACCTGCCATTACTGACTTCAAATTAAACAACACTTCACAGTTGTTTTCTTTTGTTTGTGCGTTCCATGGATTCATATATATATATTCTTTTTTTTACATTTTCATATCAACAAATATCTGTTTTGTAGCTGTTGCTGACTGATAAAACACAGTAATAACTTTTTAAGGTTACGGTTTAAATCTTGTTTTTCTAAACATATAGGGTTTGTCAAGAATCTTCTGGTGCGCTTAATAAACAGATGAAGTTATCATGGACAGAATTAGCCATGGCAGGAAAAAGCATTACACTCTATCCACTACCCCCCCCCCCCCCCCCCCCCCCCCCCGAAAGAAGCACTCTGAACTAAAATTAGAACACAAACATCACCCTTTTTTTTAAAGTCGGACAGAGATTAGGCAAATGTTTGCGGCCCACCTCCCCCACACCGCTACCTTTGCCAGCGTTATGCATCACATTTGTGTCCCACATTACATAAACCCACCTTTTAATATTCACCAGGAATCCTCTCTGTAGCTGCTCGGAAATAACTTTATTTAGTCTCCAACTGCTGTATAATTCCAAATCTGAAAATGCAATTAACACAGGGGCCAGCCCTATTATTTCTTGGCAGTCGAGGAGCATTTCTTCGAAATGAGAAGATCGGCTGATATGAGGAGCGCATATATATATATATATATATATATATATATATATATATATATATATATATTAGCTGCAGTATTTACTGCATGCACCTGTAATTGTAACTGTGGAGGAGGGGAGAGCTACATTCCTGTTGTAATCTGCGGTGGATGATTCATCTTCCTTCGTGAAGGGTCGTGTGGCTGTCACTGAAGAGGAAGTTATTATGAGTTACCAGGAAGCATTATTGAGCCTTAATTTAATGGTGTAATGCTGCTGAGCAGCGCGGAAGATGAGAACCAGAGAAGCATGCGGTATTTTGGTTCTATGGTGGGTGGACTGTATTTCATTTTACAGCAATGGTTTTTACCCAAGAACAACATATTCATCTGTTATTTTTACCTGCTTAAATCCCAAAACTCGCTGCAACTAAGAAGAATGTCTCATCCCACTAAATGAACTGCGCTTAAAAAGGTACAGTTTGTAGCATTTAGGTATTGGCACTTAAGTTTGTTTTCTTCAGTATTTAATCACCTGAAACTAAGAACTGTTGTGTTTTCGTTTCACATCATTTCACACACACACACATGATGCCAGGCTTTCTTCCACTCACCCTACAGAGGGAATACGCTTGAGGCCAAATGTCAAATTAAAAATAAAATATTCTCGCCAAAAACAACAGCAACACGTAGAAACTTAGAAACACATAAGCAATCATATGCCATTACATGTCCACGCAGTTTGAACTGAATTACACGACTTTTAAACTTTTCTGCTCGTTTGCTTTAATAAGGAAGAGACGGCCTTCATTCTCTCTGCTTTTTTAATGGCAGTTGGCATCAAAAATGTTTTACTGCCAACTACTGGACTTCACTTACTAAATGAAACAATAACTCATGTCCAACTCTTGACTGCTGCATGCACAACTTCTCCAGAAACTCCCACATCTAATTAGATGGTAGTGTTTGTCTTTGTGTTACCTCATTGTTTAAAAAATGGTCTGATCAGCCAGTATGTACGTATATGTTCCTCTTTCGTGGGCAGTCGAGTCTGTTCAGTTTTATTCAGCGTTTAAGCCTGAGTTTAGTTGACCTCTTGTATTGTCACATAATTGTTTGCTTCATTTTCGGGTGAATAAAAAAAAGCCTCTTTTTGAAAATCCTCCTGTGACTCCTCATGCCTGCCAGCTCGGTCCCTCACAGAGATAATAATCTTATCACAACAACAGAATCATTTTCTCATGATAACGGATTCATTATCTTGTAAACACAATAAAGTTCCTGTCTGGCTTTCAAATTAACAGAATAATTATCTAATCACAACAGGTATTTTGTTGTCTGAAGTGGAATCAGTTATTAAAAACGGTGTTAAATGGGAAAATACCAGCAGCACAACAGCAGGCACACTCCTGGCTTGGTGTAGCACCTGAAATCAGCTGAAAATATCAAATCCATTACTGACCCACGATCGATGAGAACATTTGATTGTACCGAAATCAAGATCTGACACGGACAGAAGCAGCATTGTTCTGTTCTGTTAGAGACAACATTCAAATAAGTCAGTCTCACTCAAAAGAGTAATTGAATGCTTTTACTTGATTCAACCCAATTAAACATATTTTCAACCTTTAGTCAAGAGTACAAGTGTTGATATTGACGTGTTTCCAACGCGGGGGGCTCTGTAGTTATTTTACAACAGCCTTATGCTGGTTGCGCAAAATGTAACCAACCTCATATTCATATTGACTTTTTATTGATGCATTAAATGGAACTATTTTTTACAGATGAATCCGGTCACAATCCTGTGAATATGTAGCTAGTGGAGTAGCAAAGTATCTAAAATGTGCACTTAAGCAAAGCATACATACTAGTAATATTTCTATTGCTTGTATTTATTAAAATAAATGATAGAACGCTGATGTACGGTGGAAGGTACACGAACCACGAGGTGAGATTTATCGTGTTTCTCAGACATCAACCTTGGATGTATGTTCACATGCTAACAGAGCAGAAGTATCTTGTTGGTCGCCATGCTTTGTTAAAGTGTTTGTGTTTGTGGTTGCTATGTCAAGGTGGCAATCATGACGCCTCGCCACTCTGCACTACCTCAGTCACCTCTGAAGGACAGTGGACAAAGCCTCCTCTGAGTCCTCCACTGCTACCTGCTCCTCAGAGAGCAAACTGACCTCCTACTGTTGAGGTCAGCACGGACAAAGCCCTGCCTCACACTCCTCATTCATCTGCTGCTTCACCAGAACCTGTGTGTGGAAATCTTCCCACACCTTTTGCTTCTGCAAATCACAGAAGCTGCAGTCCTTACCCTGCTGATAACTATGCGTTGAGCAGTTCTCCTCTGACAATCACCAGCCTCTCCCTCCTCAATCCTCTGACCGTCTCCCACAACCTCCTCACCGCCTCATCGAGCTCCTCTCACACAGTAACTGATACCTCTACAACGTTAAGCCTTCCTCCAGGATCCACCATCAGTTTCTAGAGCTGCTGCCACGTCAGGCATCAATCATCCTCCGTTGCCGACTGCAACTTCATGTCCTCAACGTCCTTCAACGTACAACAAAATATGTCTCTGGTGCATCAAACCCTGAACAACTGCTCCCTGCCGCCTTTAAGTATGTCAAAGCCTCCCATGTGAAATGTTAATATTTTCTGGATCCGATCACACTGTCCTGCTCAGTCCCTCCTGAATCCAGAGAATATCACTTTCCTCCAGACTCCACTTTAATGATTTTGTGAATTATTCTGGTGTACAGATGATGAAGATTGTTTGTGTGTT
The DNA here is from genome assembly GCF_023349555.1 of Cebidichthys violaceus. Lineage (NCBI taxonomy): Eukaryota > Metazoa > Chordata > Actinopteri > Perciformes > Stichaeidae > Cebidichthys > Cebidichthys violaceus. The sequence goes on from NW_027176439.1 coordinate 3,376,350, forward strand.
TTTCTTCACCTCCAGGAGGCGCTACAGGAGGCTCTCTTCCAGACATGGGAAAGTAGAAGATAAGTGAACTGAAGGGATGAGAAGTCTATTCTCTTATTTCATCACACAAGCACATATCGCACGCATAGATGCACACACACACACACACACACACACACACACACACACACACACACATATGCTTATCATTTTCATTCAGCAGTGCAGAAACTGTGTCCTTTGCTATTAATTACAGCAGAGATAAGATGTCACTCTGCCCTTAATTAAAATGGCCGGATGGTGAATTTCAAATACTTGAGTGAGTTTCAACCCTCATAAATATGCTGAGCTCTCTGCTAACTTTTAAAAGTTAATAACTTTACACTGACAATGGAAGTCCATTAAATTAGTTATTCATTACATCTTACAAAGTTGTTAAAGAGACTGGAATCAAATGAACAATTGCAAAACAGGTTATGACATTTTTAAAAAAAGGCCAGATCTGCTGCATAAAATTACCTTTTAAAAAATTCAAACCTGAAAATACTTGAAGATTACCTTACTGTAGGGTAAGCTGGGAATGACAAAGTAAAAAAAAAAAAAAAAAATCATTACACAGATGATATCTAAGCCAACGAAACTGAAAGCTAATTCAACAATAACCTTGTGCTTTCAAATGAAAAAGAGAACGTGTACGTCCACGTCTAAGTGCTTTTCCTCTGTCTACACAATATGAGTGCCAGGAAGCATCCATCATTGTTTATGCTTTGTTCAGTGGCACTGGGGTGGAAAGTCGGCACCAGTAAGTAACCGTCCTATTTCTTCAGGCTATGAACTTTCAGATGGACTCAAGTCTCTGAGGGTTGTTCCCATTTCAGCCCCCTAGTCGACAAACAGCCTGGGTGGAAATGACGGAGAAGAGATTGCGGAAAGTGCAAAGTTTGTCTGAACCCTGACGGGGTCTCTGTTCGGTGTCTTTTCACTAGCGTTCTGTTGTGTTAGGTCCTGCATAGACAGTACATCACAAACCTCAGGTCGGGGGCAAAGCACCATTTCAAACAGTGTTGGAAACAGCTCAATGTGCTCTGTGCGCAATGACAGTTGAGCAAGCTTTGAACCCGACAGAACCTCAGACACCTTTCCCCTTTTCTCGTTATAGTTAGATATGGTGGGTCTGTGCAAAGGTAACACTATGTAAATCATTGAGCATAGTCTCATCCTAAGTTACCACACGTCCCAGTTTGTCCAGGACTGTCCAGGTTTCAAGCTGGGTGTCCCAAGTCTTGATAAATATCTGTAAAAAACTACAATGTCCCTGTTTTCAATATTTACTACCTAAATGTCCCAGTTTTCGCTTCAATTAAAATAATAATAATACACTTGTTTTCAGCGCTTACATAGTTCTGTCACACTCATTATTAGCTGACACAATATAACAAAATAAACAACACACACACTCGTCCGAATCCAACACTGATTTGCTTGCATGTGTGTGTTAATCGATCAATGACTCGTCAAGGCTGTTGCTACCGCGCTTGTTAGCGTACCGGTCAGCATGCTAACGGTTAGCCGCCGTGCCAAAGAGAAAGTCAGTCTTTTCTAAACAGTTGAGGCTCACTCATTCCTTCGTAAAGTACCCGGCAATGCAATGGCGATATAAAAAAACGGCCAGATAGTAAGCACGTACACGTGCGCATGCACGAATGGTGATACTCTCAAGGGTCCCGGTTTGGTGGTTTAAAAATATGGTCACCCAACTTCCTCCTTATCTGTTCGCTAACGTTAAATAGATTTGGAAAAGGACAGAGTGGTGGGTTGATGACATATATAATGACATGAACTGCCATAATTCCACGGTCTGTGGTATTTAGTCATAAAGTTTTGATAGAATTAAGTTTCCACCTGAAGATGGTACGAGAGGAAAAGTTGGAGGTTAATTAAAGTTCTCAGAGTTCATCCTGAGCTCACTAACTGTTGAGACGTTTCACTCGGTGTTACAGAGCGCTTTACATACAACAGACAATTCAAAACTAAATAATAAAAACATAAAATCATTGAAAGGCCGATCAATAACAATGGTCTATATTATACATAAATATTTAATATATATAGTGTATAGTTCACTGGCATCTAATGTCTATTTCTATTGTTTTGCTATAGGTCAACTGTAATTATATAATGATATTTGGTTTACGAAATGGTTCCCATAATGTGTTTACAACACAGATGACAAAGACTAATAATTAATCATGAGGAGAAAACAAGAGCTGGCTCACTTCACACTCAGTTAGTTCTGGTGAAGGACAAAGTTGACGGGGGGGGGGGGGGGGTTGAAAATGAAAGTCGATCACAGGGCAGAAACTGATCGATCCGCCCCCTCCCACCCCCAGAGACACAGTAACTCATACAGCACTATGGATCTGCTGTCATCCGTGAGATCTGTGGCCTTCTCTTTGTCTTTCTCGCGACCATAATCAGTGGAAGCATGACAGCGGTATATTTTTCAGAAAAACTGCCAGATGGCGACCAGCTTTAATCCATATCCGCCCTGATAGATATTGACTTTCTTGTGTGTCTCAGTTAATTTTTTTCTTGTTTCGCGAGTTGACCGATGAAACTCATAAATTAGCAGGATATGAAGAGATAACTTCTATCTCAAAATGCACAACAGATAAGAATATGAATTAATTTACATTTAATTCACAAGAGCATCTACGTCAGATTAACACGTCTCAAATGAATGATGTAAGGACTCGTGTGTCTGGAAATAAAAAGTTGATAATCCTGATGCCTCTATATGACCTTTGTAGGTAAATGAGGTGAAAAATGTAGCTATTTCCATACAGACGGGTCGCATTCAGCGCAAAATCAGATGAAATCATGGCGGCCCACCAGGAAATCCTTCTACTTGCAGATGGAAGCTCCGGCAGCAGCATCTTCTTCCTCCTCTGGCCAGCAGCAGAGCTTCGCCTCATCGGTGAATCTTGAATCTTAAATATCACTCCATGAATGGCAATTAACTGGATAAACAGTGAACTGATCATGTGCAGAATTTTAACATAAATTAAATTGGTTTCAGGTTAAGTTAGGACAGAAGAAAAATGTCAGAGGAGGTTGGGCTGTAACACCATGAGTATTTTCTTTTCATACATTGAAATATAAATGAATGATTTATCAGATTAAGACATTGGTTCCCGGTAATTAGACAGTGCTCTCAGTATTTATATTACACATATTATATTATGTGTTACAAGTAGTCTTGACATGTGTATTTAGCTCACCTTTTAAAGATAAATATTCAATGATTAACTACATAAATGAATAAATAAATACCTATTTTACACATCAAAGCACCTGTTAGCTGCTGATAACCTCAAAAGCGTTGATGATGATCTCCTGTGTCTTCTGCTGAATTATTTATTCCAAACAAACTGTTGATGCTAATTCTGGAGCTGTAACATGCATCGTTTCAGCTTCCCTCTGAAACACCTTGTGTGATGAATTTCATCTGCATGCGTTACACCACATGCCACAGTGCTCATTAAAAAAATATCAGTCAAAAAGCTCAGGCTTTGATTCAGACATATTGTCATTGAATAAGTGAGATGTTAGGGTTTGTTCACAAACTCTATGCAGCTTCAAACCATTTTAGTCCATGCTCAGATACAGATTAGTTTCTCTGTGATCTTCTACCAACCACTGTGAGCTCAATGGGGCTTTGCCATGTCTGCCGCGCTTAAGAAGATATTGCAAACAGTGGCTTTTTTTTTTTTTTTTTTCTCAAAACGGAAGAAGCACTCCAGGAGTGAAAAAGCCAAAGATAACTCTCAAAGCGACTTGGAGTGAGTTAGTCGTATCTCCACGGAGAGTTCTTCAAGAGGAGATAAGGTGTCCTGAGCTTCCATGCCGCCGCGTCTCCGACAGGACCTCCCGGAGTCAAATCTCAATCAGCCCTGCCGGCTGCCTGGAAATACCTGGGGAGAGAAAGAAAATCAATGCCTGGCCCGGTTCCCTGAACACCTTGGAGGTTTTTCATTTGATCTCTATCACTTCTTATTAAGTTCAAAATATGTTTCAGGGACTTAATGTCACACGTTCGTCCCCTGGCGTCTCCTCGTTGAGCGTCTGAAGGTGTTGTCACTTAGATCTGCTGAACTCGACCGAGGTTCAAAATGTCCTCAATGGTGTAGTCTCAGCATCCCGGCTCCGTCTCCTTTTTTGCTCCACGAGTGGTCTTTAAAATGCCAAATACATCACATCACATTGTTGCTCCACGATCAAAAAAATGCTGCCGTCGAACGTCGGCATTACAGGGATTGGAGAACTTTGAGATCCTGCAGAGGAAAAGGAAGTTGCTGCCTATCGGGAACACAGGAGAGTGTAATCCAGCTGTGACATGAAGATAAACAGCTGGTAAACACAGGTTTTGTGTGAGATTTTAAATGACAGGGGTGTGAGTGAGCATGGAATTATGGGTGCTATATGTATGCACACGTATCTATTTTAACACTCAAACCCACCACACTACCATGTATATAAATGCATATTTTAAAAAGGAAGCACGAACACCAGGACATTTGTGGTAAAATGTGTGGAAAACAAAGTAATTAAAACTGATAATATACAACAACTGCTGTGTTATTTTAGTTTGCTTTTCACCTCATTTGGCAGTGTTCATTGCCTGAATCTCACCACTACCAATGTAGTATTTGATGTTTGGTGTGCTGGAGGTGGACTTAAATATCTGGGAGCGCTGACTGTTCAGGAAAACCTCCTAAAGCAAAAGGAAAATTGTTCAACATTTTGGGAAATGCTTTTTCTTTTTGAAAGTTAGATGAGAAGATCTCTACCACTCTCGTGTCTGTCCGTTAAGTTTGGAGGTAATTAGCCTAGCTTAGCATGAACTCTAAAATGTACAAATTCACTCGTTAGATCTACTTTGCGCAGGAAGAGACAATAATATCCACTGAGCTTCCACCTAAAGTATGTTAAAATGAATATACAGAAAATATGATTCTGTAATATTTACCACAAAGTGATCAATACTCCTCACATATCACTATCGTGCATCGCCGCCACCGTCTGATGTCCATTTTATGTGTTTGTGCTGCAGAGAATAACATTACCGGATTATCTAATCGACTCTAAACATAAAAAGAAGTTGTAGTTACATTCTTTTAAATGTCTCTGTCGAGAGCAGAGACAACAGGTGACAGTTTCCTGCTGCTTCCGCTGTGAAGCTACGTGGATCGCCTCCAGGCGTTATAGCTTCAAACTTGACAGACAGAGATGTTAATCATGAAAGTGGTATTGAATTGTGTATTTCCCAAAAGGACATATTGCACTAAAATATCTATGGAAAGCCGTCACTAGAAAGATGCTGCATTTAGGTCCCAATATCATAAATCCTAAATGTCTTGCTTTGCAGGTTGTCTATTCTAGAATGTACTCGGATGGCAAACAGCTTTCTCGGAGTGAAAACGTGTCTTAATAATTCTATCACTGCGTATAAGCAACCACACACACACACACACACACACACACACACACACACACACATAAACTGAAGTGTGTGAAAGTGGGGATTTTCTTAAGAACTCAAAATTGCCTAAATGCCATTTATGAGTCTAGTTTTCTTCCAGGTATTTTAATGATCAATTCCCAGAATGTTCTAATCTGCTCCGACGGTGTAGATGCATTTAGCTCTTTGCCGCCGGTCAGGATCGTTCTCAGCAGAGCCAGAGGAGGTAACCGTCAAATCCACGTGTTGCAGGGGAATGGTAATGTGGCATTTACTCAAATACCCCCCCCCCTCTAAAATCCACCACCACGCTTTATAAAAATGACTTGCAAAGGCACACTTTAAAGTCAAATAAAAAATGACCGAATAAAGTCTTTTGTGAAAGCAAGGGGAACAAAGCTGCCTGCCATTGCGTCTAATGTGTGTTTGTGTAAGTATGTGTTTGTTTGCGGCTGGCTGCGTCCTCACACACACACACACACACACACACACACACACACACACACACACACACACGCTCAGTGCAACACACAGAGAGCTACATTAGCCTCTATAGTGAAACTAATCATGTTACAGTGTCTGTAAATGTGTCTGGTATTGAGCGCTGTAACCGAGATTTTGCAGAGACAGAGTTGCCCCGGTTACAAAATCAGTGTTTTTTTAGCCTTTTTTTTTTTCTTCTCCTCTCTCTTTCTTTGTCCTTTTATTTTATCTACAAGTGGCATGTGGTTCTTGTCACTAGGCATCCTTATCAATAGCTGTCCAGAGCCCCAGCCCAGTTACCATCCATGGCCTCGGGAGCGAGTGCACTGGAAGACTGCGCACACACACACACACACACACACACACACACACACACACACACACACAGTATAAGCACACAAACACAAACTCAGCTTCCACGGTTTTATGGGTATGAGACGCTGAGGGGTTGAAATACGGTGCTGGGGAGATTTTGTGGTCCAAAAGCATTGTCCCGTTTCGCACCTCAACCCTTTCCGCTCATTTCATTATCAGCCGCAGCGGCACAAGAGTGCGACAAAAGCTGAGTCACAACTTGTCACAAAGAAATGACTCCACCAGGGCACACTCGAGACCCGAGCACATCATCCGTCTCTGGAGGAAGAACCGTACGGTGGCTGAGAGTTTAACACACTGCAGCTAAAGGAAAGACATGTAAATACACAAATCATCAGTAAAATGTCTTCACCACTTTGACAACCTACACGTCATATTTCACACTGAAAGAAGAAACAACCTACTTACAGTATGCTGCAAGTCATGCAGAACAATGGAGCTAAGAAACGACACAATCACAGTTTCAGTAAAAACTGAAACTTCAAAAAACAGTTGTTTATCAATTACTCACCGCATGTTACCGTGAATTATTGAAATTGTTTTTCTTGCATGTCTCGACGGTGAACGAAGAATGAAAAATTGGAGAAAAGTTAATGAGGGCCACATATAACAGCAGCAAAATTATACCAAAACATCTTTTTAAAACTCCCACACAACTTGTGCACGACAATCCAAGTGATGTTTTCTCCACTGGAAGAGCATCCAAGAGGCGCTTCAAAATGTTTTCTCCACTGGAAGGGCATTATAGAGGGCGCTTCAAAACGTTTTCTCCACTGGAAGGGCATTATAGAGGGCGCTTCAAAACGTTTTCTCCACTGGAAGGGCATTATAGAGGGCGCTTCAAAACGTTTTCTCCACTGGAAGGGCATTATAGAGGGCGCTTCAAAACGTTTTCTCCACTGGAAGGGCATTATAGAGGGCGCTTCAAAACGTTTTCTCCACTGGAAGGGCATTATAGAGGGCGCTTCAAAACGTTTTCTCCACTGGAAGGGCATTATAGGGGGCGCTTCAAAATGTTTTCTCCACTGGAAGGGCATTATAGAGGGCGCTTCAAAACGTTTTCTCCACTGGAAGGGCATTATAGAGGGCGCTTCAAAACGTTTTCTCCACTGGAAGGGCATTATAGAGGGCGCTTCAAAACGTTTTCTCCACTGGAAGGGCATTATAGGGGGCGCTTCAAAATGTTTTCTCCACTGGAAGGGCATTATAGAGGGCGCTTCAAAACGTTTTCTCCACTGGAAGGGCATTATAGAGGGCGCTTCACAACGTTTTCTCCACTGGAAGGGCATTATAGGGGGCGCTTCAAAATGTTTTCTCCACTGGAAGGGCATTATAGAGGGCGCTTCAAAACGTTTTCTCCACTGGAAGGGCATTATAGAGGGCGCTTCACAACGTTTTCTCCACTGGAAGGGCATTATAGGGGGCGCTTCAAAATGTTTTCTCCACTGGAAGGGCATTATAGAGGGCGCTTCAAAACGTTTTCTCCACTGGAAGGGCATTATAGAGGGCGCTTCAAAACTTTTCTCCACTGGAAGGGCATTATAGAGGGCGCTTCAAAATGTTTTCTCCACTGGAAGGACATTATAGGGGGCGCTTCTAAACGTTATCTCCACTGGAAGGGCATCTTATTTAAAACACTTCCTCCACTACTGTCTCACGCTTACTGATGCGCCAGTAGTCTGTCCCTGTGTGAGGGACAGAGGACAGAAAATATAAAAAAGGCGACAGCTGCACGCAGTGAGGCACCAGCATGCAGACAGTACCCACTCTAAGTGCATTTGGCGCTACATTACGTTCTCTCCACTGGAAGGGCACTTTTGCTGCGGCATTGTTCGACCGTGAATCCATGCATGAGACAGTAGCGGCGGGCATGTTTTAAAAAGTAAAAGAGAAGTATTATTTAGACATGACAGCAATTAGTAAAAAAAGGCATTAGAAGGTGTATAGCCAATTCATTGCTATTCATCTACAGATATGTATGAGAGGTTTACTGTTCCAGGTGCTTTCCATATTTATTTTTAGAGACTGGTACTGGGTAAGGATGTTCATGTTCAGCAGCATTGGGTGCCGAGCTAGTTGGACTCAGAAATAGCCCACACGTTTGTTTACTGTCTTTACAACTTTAACTGTTAAACTGACTGATCTCCAGAGTTGTTTTCTTTGACAAACTTTCTTTATGGGGCCTATCCTTGAGCTAGCTGCTGATGCCACCTTGAGATATGCCCAAAACAACCCGCTGCCAGCAAGCCTTCTGTTGCTGTTCCTTCAATCATTACTATTTTTCAAACATGCACACTTTATGTTAGAGAGCGACCGTAGCTCTAACAAAGTGCTGATCGTCATTCAGTTATTGCTCAAGGCGCATTCTACACCTTATTGTCTGCAGCAAATTTTCTGAATTGATCTCTTGTTTTTCTTTTTCTTATTTCTGTTTATAATGAAAGTGTCTTCAGTTGCTATTAAATTTGCCCTAGAGTTAGTTGATGCCCGAACCCTAACTCTTAAACCTTGGTGGACATCCATTATGCTGATCGAACTACAACACATCAACACAACTATCAACAGGATAATTTTGGACTGTTAAGCACACTTCAGTTATCCAAAGGGAATTTTCTGTATGGTTTTAAAATTGATTTAGCGATGGCTCTCACCAGAAACAGTAACGTTGCAGCACTATGTGTATGATGTCTGTGCATTAACTGATTTGTGGCACTAGGAACCGGAGTGGTTTTTGACGTAAGGTTCATAGATCAGGCTTTAGGTATTATTGACCCATCCACTTTAATATTACATTACCAATCCTTTTCCTTGAGCTGCTCATAAGATGTAATGGATAGCCGTTCATGCTTGGTGTTGTGATGTGAGCTCAGGAGATGAGGGAGAAAAATTATGTTTTGAGGTATAGGAAAAAAAACTTTTTGTGTGTGTATAACTGCTTTACATGGACAGTCACAGCGCGTGCAGCAGCAGTGCAGCCTGTCTTATTCATATTTCAGCATGGAAACACTTGACATGTGACGGTCAGCGCTGTCACCTCTGGCACAGACCTCTTGATCCTGTTCACCCTCCAGCCCTCTGACTGACAGCTCCCGTCTGTGGTGAGAGAGACACGCAGAGGGTAATGTATGTAGAACACAACTGAGATAGCCTACAGTACACTTAGTGTTTATACGGTCACATATTATGCTGGATTGCTTTTGCCTCATTTTCACAACAGCTTGTACCACAAGTCTTTTTTTATCCAACATGTCTTGCGGTGAAAATACAATTTAGCTCATTAATTTTCTTGCTGAGATCTTGAGATGTAGACTGTGAGACATAAGCCCAATTCCAATCCGTATGAATACAGAGGCAAGCTTCGGAACAAACTTCCTTTTCTCCGGCAAAGAAAGTATTAATAAATATCAGAATCAGAAATACTTTATAGATCCCCAGGGGGAAATTGGGTTACTTTATACTTGCTCCCAATCTAGAATATAATATGATAAATTACAAGATTATATTAATAAGAAATAAATATGTAAAAATATGTAAAAAAATATATACTGTAATACAACAATGCCTATGGAGAACAAATGATAATACAAAATATATAAATGATAAATATTACAATATATAACATAAATAATGCTTGAAAATGGGATCTATATTAAGTGTGAAAAGAAAAGCAGTTGTATAAATAAATACAATATTTTAGTTTAAGTGTGCAGTATAAATAATCAGTGTTAACCAGAGTATTTTCACAGTTGAATATATCATAAAATATGGGTATAATATAGTTTCACACCTCTAGTTCAGAAACAAGTATGTGACCATCTGACAAAAACTTCCTGGGCCCAATCCCAAAATTTAAAGCTAAAAAAATATGTACAGTTTTTAATTTGCAGGAAATTGCCCTTTCAGATTTGGTTAGTGTTCAAGGTTCAGCATCGGTTGAGTCAACTAGAAAAAGGTTTTTAAATATGATATCATAGTAATTTGATATTTAAGCAACTACAACTTCTGAGTTGAATAACTTTGTGCAGATTTGCAAATTAATTCACAAACACAATGACATTCTGAAGCAATATTTCAGTGACTGATATGAGTACAGACCATCAAATCAAAATCTATCCGGTGTTAAAATAACAATCCCATTAACAACAGTTATTGAACAAAAAAATGAAGTGCAGTAAATTAACTTGCAGGTATTTATCATGGTGAAAGATCTCGCGTCGTTATGGGTTCATTGCGTTCATTTACCGTTTACATTATTCAGGAAGTTAATCTAAATCAAGGAAATCGGTCGTAAAATCCAATAAATATTAAAGCAGTTTTAAATGTGGAATGACAAAGAAATGAGACGTTCAAATCATCAGACTGGCTGATGAAGTTTGAGAACTTCTTTCCTCCCTATTATAGATATGACCGATTAAAAATGAGATTTCGTTTTTTTTTCACTCTTTGATTAGAGATCAGATTTGACAGTTGCATGAAGGAGGAACAACTATCTTGTTCTGCGGGAAACCTTTCGTTAAATGCAGTCCTTTTAAATCCCCGATCTATCTGATAAGATACACAAGGCTTTTACTTGCGAATGAGGAATACAGCATTTCATCATAACCCTCGATGCACATGCTCTACCTGTCCTTCGACGACTGATTTATAAGAGTCGTGAAACACTTTTAAACGCGTAATCGCAGGAGAGGCTGAGCAATGAACCGAAAGGTCCGTGTGCAGAGTGTGTGCCGCACATCCTCGATGGACGTTACATAAGTGAGCCTGCTGCTTCTGCTTGTCCTCTGGCTGAATGCATGAAATGACCTTTATGTGACACCCTCGTAGGAAACACGGGTTCCTGAAAGATCACCTGGATGCTGACCAGCAGTATTTCCAAGCACCCTGTCACCCTGATGTCAAGGAGGCTTTAATGAGAGCGAACTCCTTGTAGCTGCCAGCAGCCTTCACTTCCAGCTGCACTGTGGCTCTTACAAAAGAAAGGTCGAGAGATAGTTGATCCTCAACGTGAAGGATTAGAAAAGAATGGCTTTAAAATTGCACATAAATACTAACGATAATCTGAATTTTCCATTGTGAATTTCATCCACTGAAGACATTTCGCGAGTCGCGATTACTGTCTGCCGCCTAAATCTGTAGAAAAGTCACGCGTCAAACTGTCCAAATCTGACCAACAGACGGAAAGACTCGACGGAACCTCAAACGGTCCGGCTTGCTCCAGTTTGGCGAGGTTTGGTTCTGGCTCTACTGTTTTCAACATGGCGGCCGGGTGACAAACTCTCTCACTTTACAGCTTAACAGTACATTAAAATACGTTTCTGAAAACATTTGAGGCGAGAAACAAGCGCGCAGTAACAGAATATCCATTTATTCTCCATCAGCACTGCCTAGTTTGACCTGTTTGATCGGAGTTCCTGCTGACCTCGCGATGGACAGACTTGATTTGCATAGAGTTGAGGTTAAGTCACGATTATGAAAAATTAGGTACGGCGAACGGTTGGTCAACTCGCCGTGTTGTCTCCATCATGCGACTCACAGCCGGCTCTCTCGCTCTCCACTGAAATGAATGGGATCCGTCGACTTGATTTGTGTGCCTCCACCTTTAAGTTTCGGTGTCTTTTTTTTGTTGCCTTTCCAAAAACATAAAAGTAAAAGTGAAAGGCTTGTTCAGATCAGTGTGTTAATCTAACGTAGCCTTAGGCAATAGCTCACAATGGGCGGACCTAACCTGAGAGGCCTAACCCCTTTAACGTTAGCTTAATTAGCAAACGTTAGCTTAATTAGCAATACGTGCAGTTAATAGATCTGACAATTTGTTTTGTCTTCCACTGCTATCATTGAATCATTGTCTTGACAGATGTCTTGAGAGCAACAGTAACTAATGGGAGCGGGTCTACGTGAACATTCTACTGGTCAGTAAGATCAAATAAACAACTGGAAAACTGCTCCTAAAGACAAATGGAACGCCTCACTTAACTGCTGTGAAATACATTTTGGCTTCAACAGAGAGGCAGGCCGTGAAGGCCACTGAGTGGGTAGGTTTGCCTCCACAACAGCGCAGATTCACTCAAGAGTTAACAGAGATTTTGAGTCACATCCTTTGCCGATGCCTTGAGAAAAACCTTGAATTCTCCCTTTCTCTCTTTATTAAAATCACATGCTCTGCCACTGAGAACGAGTTAGGGCACCTTCGTCTGTTAGATAGATAGACAGTCACTTTATTAATCCCACAAGGGGAACTTGTTTTTTAAAAAAAAACAAAAAAAGATATCAGTAAAGTGCACACGGCATTATAACAACCCCAGCGCTTGTTTCCAGTGGATACTAAATTGAAATAAAGTGAAGCAGACCGGGGGGGGGGGGGGGGGGGGGTGTTTGATCCGTCTTATAGCCTCAACCTTTCCACACCTTATCTTTCCATCCCAGCGTGACATTGTCAGAGAAAAGCAGCGCGGGGTGGAAACAAAAAAACTCGTGACGGCCAGAAGGGTTCAAGGATCGGTATGAAAACGATTTCATTCCTGCAGAGATTAGAGGGAGACATTTGCATTTGCTCTGACGATGAAGAGACACAGTTTTCTTTTCAGTGTCGTGGTGTAGAGGTCCTTGAAAGTGGTGGTTGTAGAGACCTACAGCAGCAGTGCCTGCATCATGCTCCCGTATGTCATAACACTGAACGAGATGGAAATAACGATAGAGAGTCACGGCCCTTCTTTGGCCTGCTAGCTAGCTATTAGCTATGTTCCATGCACAAATTCAACGTTTCCTTAGCCGATGTGTTTCATCCAGAAACTCTTTTTTTATCAGCCGGGAAGCGAACGAACGAGCTGAACAAGGATATCAACATAGAGAACACAACCATTTTTTGTCCCAGGCTGTAAACATGCTTATTCCTGCTGTCAAGTTGGGCATTTTAAAGTCCCACTAACGCAGAAGTCAGAGCGTCTTTAGCTTCTGTACTGTGACTTATTTGCAAATGAAACAGAAGCATTTGATTGGACTGGATTAGATATTTCAATTGGCCGGTACTAGCTTACGTAGGCACACTTACGGAAGATTTCTTAACATCTATTGGAGGAGCACTCAAGTGGCCATTTGAGGAACTGCAGTTTTTGGCACTTCTGCGTTGGCTTCATTTGCCTCCCAGGTTGCCACTTGATTTAAATGCGAACACGACTGATCTATATTAATCAGGATGTAAATGCAAGTTTAAATGATGCGACCAGAAATCAGAAAACAAACTAAAAACACCCTCATGATTGAGAAGAAAAAGCCTCTTTATACGTCCCTTCAAATAACGCATTACAGCGGTGTCTCCTTCTCCGCGTCCAAGTGATTGATGCATGCACATTCCTCTCCACTATCATTTCTTTTGCATGTGCTCGCTTCACAGGAATCTCACTTTGGGCAGTGGTGAATTCTGATGAATGGTGGAGGTAATGGCGGCTGACAGCCGGAGTGGCCCTCGCGCCGAGATGAGTCAGGGAACCCGCCAGTCTCTTCCCAAATGATGACATTTGATTTTGTCTGGCGCTTCTTCTTGCAGTACGGCAGGTGCAGAGGCGACAATCAATAGCTCCCTCTTGTTCTCACCCCTTCTTTTCTTCCCTCCCTGTGTATGCGTCTGTGCATTTTCTCTCAGACGCTATTGAGCTCTCTTTTCTCATTCTTTTGTGTCTCACCTCTCCTTCCTCCTTGCCGTCCCCCTCGCTCCATCATCCCTGACTCTCAGCGGCACATATCTGTGGATAACTAATGATAATGGACTCTGCTCCCCGATGTGGGAATTCTGCAATCAGCCAGCCTGCGTGACATACGCGTTGATGGCCTTAATTTTCTCAGACTTGAATGCCCCTCCAGATCATCAACAGTGAGGTGACAGAGCACACAAATAAACACTGCCAGCAAAGAAAGAGTGATTCATTCTGCCAGCGATACGATGATCTCCTGGTGATCCAGTCAGCTACGGCAAAAAAAAAAAAAAAAAACACATCACACTACATCTTCTTTTGATTTCTCTCTCTCTCTCTGTCTTTGCTGATTTTGCCCAAATACAGATATATCTGGGGAAAATAGTTGATTTTGTCTCTAAGGCATGACTAGATCATGACACATTTCAGTGTGATTTTCTCCTCAAAGCACCATCCGTTAATGTGTCTAGTGCGGATAACCTCCGGTCACTCATGCAGTCCTACAGGGACGGCGTTTGAATTTATCAGGCACGCATATTTTTAGAGCTAGTATTCATTTTTGGCACATGCATGGAAGCATTCAGTCGTCTAGAGAAGCTGAATATGCGCTCAACACGTAACATAACCGACGTAGCGACCAAACATGGAGAGCATCGCTCCCTCCAGGAAACACACCACACCGTGGTTTATCTTACGTGCTTCTCAGTCAACATCACCGTCATCAATCCTCCGTCGAAATATATTTCAACGTACAAAATGAGCATGTTCACATCGTTAAAAAAAAAATATCTTCAAAAAGGAGCACATTTCAATATCACTTTAAACTTAAGTGTTTGAGCGGAGTACAGAAACCTTTTTGTCTTCTTTTAGGAGATTGCCACGACTAAATGTGTGCCAACAAAACATAGGATGTAAACATATTTCCTATCTAGTGTTAATCCGCACAAAATCTATATTCATGAAAACCAGTTGAACCAATAATGATATGTGAACAGGCATATTAAATAATGACTTAAATGTGAATTACGGCAGTGAAATCCCTCATCTGGTTTCACGAAAGAGTTCCTTAATGTTCAAAGTGAAAAACGATCCTCAGACTGTCACACTGGTGTTTTATGAAACGTTTTCCCCAAGGGTTAGTAAAGGGAGACGTCTCAGAAATGTGTCAGCACTCTGCAAGTGTAATAATGTGTAAATGAGATGTCATGTCTCTAATTTGTCTCCAGCACTTCTTACAGTCAATGCAGATGTACAATATTTTCTCATGCACGCCTTTATGACACAGCGTTCTTGTGAACAAGCCAAGTGTCTGATAACAGTCAGAACACATTGTGTGTGTCCTTGAAGTCTTAACAAATGTTATGTTAAAATTGTGATTATAGATGGAAGTGTTTGCGGTGTGACCTCAGTTAGAGATATAATCAATGACACAAAACCCAAATCTCAACATTCGCTGGTCAGAAACTTTGAAACTCCAAGTAAGCTTGATTTTGGTAAAATATGAATCATATAATGATGGTTTCTGACCATGTATAAAGACACAATGACAAATTTGACAACCCGATGTAGCATTTCTTTTAACAACAGAGGATCTTTTCATTCCTTGAAAAGTAACGTTTTTTTGTCGGACAGCAACAATTAGCAGATTTGTCTTATCAGATTCATTTTTGCACGCTACCAGCCTTCTTGTTCCCTGCCTTTAGAATGTGTATGACACCACCGGCGTGACACGGACTCACATGTAGAAACACTGCTCTATAACGCTACCTGTGTTAATAAAGAGACACAAGACGCTGAGTACCTTTAAGTTACTCATGACATGGGTAATATTCCTCTAGAGCAGGGGTTTTCAAAGCCCCCCCCCTCCAACCCACAATAATTATACAATATTAAGGTGTCTCATAATGGGAAAATCTAAAGGATTCTGATACAACCAAGCAAGTACTTCACGCAAAAAAATAAATACAGGAGCTAAATTAAATTTTCAGACTTCGGAAGGTGATATTAGAAATCGTATTAAAACCAATTTAAAGGCTGAAGAAAGAGAGACGTGATGCTCCTCTCTCACACAGCAATCCATGTAACAGCTGCACAATATGAGCGAAACCTTCATTTGGTAAACGTTTTAGTTTTTTTGTACTCACATCTGGACATGGAACTTCACAGTCTTGCTTAACGAGACTTAAACACGCGATTGAACCGTCAACCTTACCAATAATGGGCTCTACCGCCTGAACTACAGTCACTTACATTGTACGTCAATGGATTTTATTTTGCTCATCATAGTGTATTTAACTGCTGTTATAGTGCATTTTTATGGATTGCCTCTGTGTTTAACAAGTTCTACTGTTTGCAATATATATATATATATATAATAATATAAAATATATTCAGGATAGTTTCAGGAGATGCCATAACTGTCTTAGGCAGGTTGTAGTTTTTTTTATTTCAGGAGGATTTCATCTGACAGCAGCTTTTCTTTGGCTTGTCTGCGGTACCAGACTCTTATTCGTGTTAGATAAGTGCCGGGTCTGTGTCCAAACCACGGAAGAGCTGCCGATTCTGCAGCCAGGCAAGAAGAAGCTCGAGCACCGGGCAGAGCAACAATCCCGCTCTCCATCCCGCTCCACTCCAGTCACCGCAGAGCACGGAGCCGGCATCGCAGCCAGCTGTCCTGCTCTAATCTTCTGGACCGGTCTTGCGAGGATCCCGTCTGCCCGACCGGCCTGACGGTGTCACCCAGACTGAATTTGTGTCCCAGCGGACAGAGAGGAAGTGTAAGAGCTCACCTCTCAACTGTCTCCTCCTGACTTCTTTCTCTCTCTGTCATGCATCCTCAATCTCATTGTCCCATTTCTTTTTTTAATCTCCATGTTTATCACTCTCTGTCACACACACACACACTCATGCACATCACTGGCAGAAGATAACGTTGGACGTCCGATCGCCCAAGGGAGGAAGAAGGAATATGCTCTTGTGACGCCACAGAGGAATAATGGCAGCTAATCAGAGGCATCTGCTCCTTCATGGTGCCAGCATCATGTCAACACAAGCCAAACTAAAGAAAGAGGGAGGGAAAAAAAAATCATTCTTTTTTTTTCACCCCTCAGAAAACAGAACCACCAAATGGTCATTTTTGGCTTTTCCATTTCTGTGTTTCCTGTTGATTTCCTCCATCGAGTGGGGCTGGCATCTCCACCGCCAGCAATCAATCCTTAAAACAAAACAAGACGCCTCAGGCAGGAAGCTATTTCTCTTTGTGACACTGGAAACACATGTGCAGCTACTAAGAAACTTGTGTTTCGTGAATGCCGTTTGTGATTTTGCTTCCTTTTGTAAAAATATACAAGCCTCCCCCGCCGTCCTCTACGACTGAAGAAAAACATGTTGACTGTGAACAAGGTTGAGAAGTGGAAATGTAGGCTGAAGGAGAAGGGCGTCGGGAAAACGAGGCGCAATTTGCTTGCCTCTCTGAGTCAGAGAAGCAAGTTGTGAGATATATAATTTAACTTTAGTCGCACACACTTGCAAATGATTTGGGCATTTATTGTTATACCTACTAAAGGCTCTGCACTTTTAGATTCTGCTGGGAGAACAAATCCCAAAGCATAAATCACATAAAGAGGGGTTTGGGGTTCCCATCTAGCACATTTGAATGAAAATACGAATGTGAATGTTATCAGATGTGACATTGGAATTTTAACCAAACCTGCTGTTTGATGCTCTGTGAAAGAACAGAATGCTTTCTTCAATCTGAACGGCAACAACAAAAAGAACAGCGCTTAAATTATGTGTAAATTTATTAATTTGAAGACTTGAAACTAGCATGTTTACAATGTTTAGTCGATAAATCAAGTGAGAAGTAGAGTCATGTTCTCACAGACTTCTATACAACCAGACTTATTTTTGCAAACAGAGGAGTCGCACCCTGATGGCCATTAGATAGAATGCAAGTTTAAGACAATTCCCAATGACCCCACTTTTCGGGACCGGAGGTTGCCGCCGGTCAATAGACAGAAAGTGAATTGACCAATTTTCATAATTCAAGTCACTCATTGAGCAGAAAAGCTGAACATTTGTGGGTTCAAGCTTCTCAAAACTGAGGAGTTGTAAATCATTGTAAATTAAATTTATTGGGATTTTAGACTGTTGATCAGACAAAACAAGCAATTTCATTGAGTGTTAGTTTTCAACCAATACAGTATAACCCCAAAGCAATTCTAAAATACCTACATTACCCAACCGAGCCTTAAGCGTTCCAGCAGCATAAAGCTAACAACAGTATACATTAAGACCCTTACATATGAAAAACATATTCTGTAAGTGACAGGGTCTTTTATGGCTTACGATGTGTGAGAGTGTTGTAATGATCGCCTCCTGGCAGAATTCCTCTAACCACATCACCATCAAAATGTCACCTGGTCCTCGGGCCACAGGATATCAATCTGTGTGCAACTTCTTGAAAAAAATGTCGCTACAACCCGGCCAAATAAGAAGTGAAATAACTGGAAACAAAACCTCTCTCCCATCTCATTGGCAGAGGTGAAACATGGCTTCAAGCTCGGCTCGTCGGCACACATGCAGGGTGCAGGGGAGCTGTGTCTCTACAACCTGAACACTGTTTGAAGTGTGGTTTGGGGCCTCTGCCAGGCTTTGGCTCTAGCTGGGAAACACAGCTGTCCTGTGGCTGATAGCTCCTCTGCAGTTACTGCATGGACGTTCCTTTCTATAATCTGTAAGGGGGGGGGGGGGGTGGGGGATTGAGCCGGCAGGGTGCCAACGGGCGTCACAGGTGAGTTAGGGTGCAGAATAGGAGGCGAAAGACACCGAGTTAAAGGTGGTAGATTGAGCCCGGACTGTAAACACATTCAATTTAATGACCTAATAATTCATTAAATCTTGCTGCAGTGTCAAATCACGGAGCACAGATGGTGGGGAGCGGGGAACAGTGTCTTCCCTGCAGTTCTAATGTTTTTTATCTGGTAGGAAACCAATTATGCCTGACAGATTTCGTACAAAGACTTTCAGTCGGGTTGAGGCACAATATAGCTGCTCCCTGTGCATTTTGATGTACGATATTTGTCATTGCATCCAAACTGTTCCCTGCACAACAGTCAACATTTCCCGAGGTCAGGATGTTGGATGGAACACGTTTGTTGGAATTATCTTTCTGTTGAGAAATTCAATAAAGTGTTTGATTGGAGAACAAAGGAAGTGTGAGTTATCTCCCGTTTACACGCTGATAGGTTGGATTTCTATAGTTTGCTATGAATCTGCTGTAAATCCAGTTTATTGAACTGGTGCTTTACAGTGATATATTTTATTTACTCCAGTGGATCTAAAATAAGAAACTGTCGCTTCAGTGTTTTGGCTGATGTTTATTTTTATATGTATTTAATATATATATATATATAAATAAAAGATTGTGTTAATAGGGGAACAGTACAGGATCTGCGGCCCTTCTTTTTTACGTGGCGACCTAATTTTATTGAACCATCGCTAATTGAACACATTACTAAACTTCAGTAACTTCAGTAAATTTCTAACAGTAACTTTACTCTCCCTGTGAGGCTGTGGGGAGATCCAGCCTTCAGTCGAGTCTACGGCTGGTCTCACGTACTACTGGACTCATATTGTTTATGCTCATTTATGAACGTTTGCTCAAGGACCTCTCATGGTTGCGGTGATTCACAATTATTACAAAAATTCGATTACATGTTCACTCAGGGCTATTGGGACAGTTTCTGCGTCTATTTTCTCTGTGTGCCGCCAGTGAATCTGGCAAGAAAACACAGTGATAAACTACTATAAACTATTTAAATGATGTATTATATGTGATGAAAATAATCTCATTTTAATAAATGATAAAAAGAAATATGTGTCCGAGCGAAAAAGCAAGGCTTACCTTGTCTGTTGCAGCCCACAATTTAGTTTTTTGTCGTGGCTCAAAATCTGACATTTTGAGTCGGAGTATATGCAGATTCATTTCATACCATATATATTATATTCCACTAAGGTTTAGGCTCCATAAGAGATACATTAGTCCCCATTCATGGCATCTTCGCCGCCATCTTGACTGTAAGGGAGCCAGGAGGGACAACAGAGTGAAATGTAACTCTTGTTTGTTTGGGAGGGCAGATGGAGACACTCCTGGAGATCTGTGACTCTACTGAGGGCACTTTTCTAGTTTATTCAGGAAATCATTCACTCATTAGTTAGACAAGAATCAACACACATAAAGTTAGACAACCAACAATCAAGCAACAAATACCGAAAATAATAAGCTTTTTTTATGCTCAACTTACAGACTTTAACCCTGGACAAGCAACCAGATCCCTGTCAATGTAAAGTGAACCTCAATTCACATTCAGTCGCCGAGTCTCAAAGACTCAAAACAAATGCAAAGGAAGAACATTTAAGAGGATTAAGAAAGTTTCAACTTAATGCAACTTAAATAAGTAATAAATTACGAAAGCACGTCCTCAAGTTGAAGACTCATTCGGCGAAGAGACGACTCGTCACTTTATTTATTTACTTACTTTTTTTTACAGGGACAATGATCAACATCCCTGTAAATGTACCAGTGTAACCCAAAAGGGAACATTTTTGGACTCTCATCCTTTGCCCAGATGCTGAACTACTCCCATGTTGGACGAATCTTCACCTCACGACTTATGTTTGACGTTAACGTTTATTGCCAGTGCAGGAGGTTGTGCGTCCTACGCCGCCGCGTGTCGCGGAGCAGAACGTGAAGGTGCGGCCGTGTGTTCACGGACCTTCAATGACTTTTACATTAACCCCAACCACGATCTGTCCTTTACCTTGCTCAAGTGTTTTAGTCGCCTAAACACAACCATACCTGAACCGACCTCATTTCAAGCAACCACCATCTTTCTCCGAACTTAAACCACACCAGACCTACAGTACAGCAGATGTCGTAGAAAGCAAAAAAAAGTGTATTAAAGTTGGATGCATTCGGCAAAATCGTCCAGTCCTTGATGGGGTTGGTGAAGGAGGCGTCAGTCTGGTATTCAGAAAGTGAAACACACTTACACTGAAGTCAGAATACTGACTTAGCCAGCCGCACACATTTTGCTCTTTGGCCCGTTGAAAGGCCTTTGATTGATCGCTGTATTGAAAGAGTCCTGCTCAGTGAACACCTTCAAACACACTTACTATAAAGCTGTAAAGTCAGCGCTTTAACCTGCAGTTATATTAATATTATTATTATTCCATCTCAAATTCAATGTGCTGGTGTGAGGAGCCAAAGCAATACGGACGAACTCCACCTCTGCGAGTCTGCAATGGAATAAAGAGACTGTAAAAAAAACCTCATAATAAGAATCCTGGACAGGAACTAAAGCTGAGTGCTTTATTTCAATGGTCAGGGATAGCTACTGTACTTTAAAAGTTAAAAAAAAAAAAAAAAAAAACATCAGTCGCTTCGTTCATTCGGAGGCTTTCAGACATCTCATCACGGCCAAAGCTCATATTCTTCAGTGTTTGTGTAACGCTGTTTGGTGTTTCTTGGCATGAGAAAAAGGCAAAGCGAATGAGCTCAGCCTCTAAAAAACATGGGTAAAGAGTAGTTTCTCTCACAGCTAAGGGAATGTTGAAAAGAACTTTGAAGAGAGAGTTCAAGAGGGCGTGAAACCGCTGAGAGGGAAACGGGCGGAGTCTGCGCAGTCTGCACCGGGGATGGAACTCAACGACCGCTCGGGGTTTGGGAGAAGATGCCAAAAATGTGTTTTAACAAAAAAAATGTAAAAATGGCAGAAAGTCTAATCAGGCGAACTTTTGTGGTTCTTGAGGCTTTTTTTTTTTTTTTTGCAGAACACATGGAGCTGGACGTGTGTGTCAAATTTCAAATCAATCTGAATCAGCTTCCTCTCAAATATAGATGCCTCTGACTTGATTATGAATGCTGATTCCTTCATATGTTCATCACTTAATAATTTAAATTACTTTATATACTGCTGGTAGTTTAATCTATACTACTAACACATATCATTTATTAATTATCAGAATCTGCAAAGTGAAGAAATCTTAAAAATATATGTGGTGAAGTAAAAAGTACAATATTTCACTCTGAGATCTAGCGGAGTATGAAAAGTACAGTAGATGTATTATTTATTTATTCATTAAAGTCTTTGACTTTAAGATCAAGATGAACAGTTCATAAAAACAACATGAGGACATTTTTAATAGTTTGTAGGAAAGTCAGCCAGATGACTGAGAAAGAGTCAATCTCAAGAACTGACTTGATCATTCTTATGATCTGAGTCTGTGAAATGATAAAATATGACAGTTTTCATACAGTTTGTGACTTTAGTTCACAACACATTCATATTCCACTTTGTTTTTCTCATTTGTAGAGCTCAATATCAGCTCATCTTAACACAGTTCAGTGCCTAGAGAGCGTAGCCGGTCTACCACGATCAAAATGAAGGCCAGTCTTAGAAGACAGACCCTCATCAAATTGGCAAGGCTCGTTAAAAAGGGAAAGCCACCCACCTCTGAGGACGCAAGTGAAGAGGAAAGTCAGAGAGGATGAACACCTGCTGCTGTTCAAAACCTGCTGTGCTCAACACTGCACTCTGTTTCTGAACGTATTACGGGTGAATCGTGGTTCTCTCTCTCATCCTCAACTCGGTTGTGATGTTTCAGGACGATGATGGGAGGCAGCTCTCCACGGAGGTCGCGAATCAGAGGGGACGTCGGCACCCGTGTCCCTGCCGGACTGGTACGATCTGGACCAGGAGCTGATCCTGGCGCTGGAGAGACCGACCCCCGCCAAAGACCTTTTCGACCACATCGAAGATAACGGAGGCTCCTTAGACGAGGAGAAGACCAAGAGTCACAGCCATGACACCATGTCAGACCATCGTCCTCTCTGATCCCTCATCTCTCTCTCTCTCTTTGTCTGTCAGGTGATACTGAAACAGCTGGTCGATGCAGCAGTTGATCTCGAGAAGAAACACATCTTCTGCCGGGACATAAAGCTGCAGAACCTCTTGATGGAGACCAGCTCGGACGTCCCGCGAGTTCGCCTGATTGACTTTGGACTGAGCTGCTTCGTGGAAAAAGGAGCCCGTTACCGAGTCTTCTTCGGTAAGATGTCCGGCTTTACTCCTGCTCTTCACTAACTTACCCATCTTTCACATTCAAACAAACTTTTGTTTGTTATGTCTGTATATTCCAGGTACTGACATCCCCCCCCCCCCCCCCCCCCCCCCCCGAGTGGTACGACCGTGGCATGTACAGAGCCGGACCCACCGCAGTGTATCAGATCGGAGCGGTGCTGTTTGAAACCCTCCACAGTGGCGCAGAATTCGACACCATCGGGTTCTTTGCAGACGATCTGAGAATCAGCAACGAGCTCTCCGAAAGCAAGAAAAACATCGGCAGACACAAGTCTGTTCATTTTAGTTCCCGTTGTGACGGATCACACCGTTCTCCTCCTTCCTTCTCTCCAGATTGCCAGGATTTGTTACGGACATGTTTGAACCAAGACCCCAATCAGCGTCCGACCCTGAAGCAGCTCAGGATTCATCCATGGCTCCAATAAACCCACAAAAAATAAAATTTGTTTTTTAAAAAAATCCAATCTCATTGGTGAATGATGACGCTTTGAGTGGTCGGAAGAATAGAAAGGTGCCGTACAATGCAGGGACATTTACCATTGTTTATTTGGTATGACAATAATTGGCAATAATTCGTAAGTGTCATCCAAACACTAATGCTGCTGCTCTGTCTTTGACAGGAAGGAGGACGTGAGGAACTCCTGCGGGACATTTTCAAGGACTTCATCTACATCACAGGGTTGTGATAAAAATGCTTTAATTGGACTCAATTGCTCTTATTATATTATATATGATATAATAATTGGCCACTTTGCCGATCCGGTAGCACGCCCAGCCGTCCCAGGAGAGGGGATCTCTCTCTGAATCGCCTTTCCCGAGTTCTTTCTTCCCATTTTTCTTTTGGACTTTTTGAAGGTTTTTTTCTCGTCTTCTAAGAGATAATAGAGCCAATAGAGCCCAATTAGCCACTATATAATGTGATATTTGATACCGAACAATGAAAATAAATTTGGATAAAATTGAAACCCAATGAATTCATCTTTTCTTTAGACCACAGAGAATCATCATATTGTTTTTCTAATTACATTTTGACATAAATAAAGTTTTTAACCAGGCTTTATTTCTCCAATATAGTAAAAGACAAATGCAAATAAATGATGTGGACAGCAATGATCTTGATTGAATTAGTGTTTGTGCTTCACATCCAACATTTCAGGCCTGATTTAAAGTGTTCACTCACTTCCTCTTTCATTAACAAAAGACATCTTACCTTAAAATAATGACAGAGGAAGAGGAAGAAGAGGAACTTTCAAAGTAAATGAACAAGGTGCTACATGGGAAATCAAAGATTAAAACTATTAAAAGCATATCAACTTTAACTCACTACAAATAAAAATAAGATGAAACAAGCGGCCGATTCAAAGTCTTTTCTGTCAACGGAAGGAAGAAAATCCGAGCCGCCGGCAACATCGAGAGTCTGGCTTCACTAAGCTGAGCAGAGTCACTTCAGCTGGTTTAGTTCTGTCTAAAGAAAGACTGAGACCAATCACACTCTTGTTTCATCACAACAATGTATGCAGCCTCTCTGTAATTGCACACTCAAAGTACCGCCAGTCACATTCCTTGGCATTCGGGGACGTGTTTCTCCAGCTTAATTGGAAACATCCAGCAATGTTGGTCATGTTGGACAAACTGTCATTTGTTTGTGGCCAAACGTCGCACCGGGCCCAAGTGCATGAGTGGAACTGCTGTATGGAGCCAAAACCAGGCCAACGGTTTTGATCATTTGAAAAAAAAACTAAATTTAGGAAAGACATGTTTGGCCTTAAAATAACTATGTAAACTAAGTAAACAATAAACAATGTAACATACGGAAAACACGTAATGACGTACGAATGACACAGTGATTTTGAAGTAATTTAGCGATCAATAGCGACGCCATTCTTTTCAGAACAAAGTGACTAAAAAGGGAGAATGACTACTTCTAGTGAATGGGAGGGTCAAACTAATACAGAACTTTAGACCAGGAGACCGGTGTTCATGTCCCAAAAGTGCTGTTGAGTTAGTCTGGTGACCGTGTCTAAGTGGAGAGCAGGGCCGCCTTTCAATCAGACGGTCGGCGGTTCGATCCCCGGCTCCTGCTCCGCTCGTCTCATGTCAAAGTGTCCTTGAGCAAGACACTTAACCCCAAAATTGCTCCCGTAGCTTTGGATAAAAGCGTCTGCTAAATGACTGTGATGCTTATGTTGCGTTGTTTACTTAGTTCGCGTACTCATTTTATGTTTGCGACGTGTTTTCTGTACTTATCTTACGTTGTTGAAGGTTCACTTAGTTTACCTACTTATTCTAAGCCCAACCATGAAGTTTTTCCTAACCCTAACTACGTGATTTTGCCTTAAATGTGTTACCATGACATGCAGAACATCCTTAAAATGTCTAAGTGCTATACATAGACTCACGGGAACCCGACACGACAAACTGCTCTTCACCTTCACGGACACAGACGCCACATGATCGAACATCCGTTGGCTTTTTGTTTGTTGTTTGGCCCCGTCGTGTTCTTCCTGTGTGGTAAGTTCTGACTTGTTTAGTCACACATGTCATGTCTCACTGCAGTAACTAATGATAGTAAAAAAAAGTACAAGTTCCCTCTGAAATACAATCACTCAAATTAAAGTACAGTACTTATGAAAATGTACTTTTCACCTCTTGTAATGCGCCTTGCATTTTAAAACCTGGCTTCTATTTACAACTCACATCCTCTGTGTACTGTAGCTTTGACAAGCAGCATGGTGGCCATTAGTAACAGTAGTAAATTTCATGGATGGCTCTATTAGAGTAATTGCTTGGAAGAAACAAGGAGACTATTTCTCAGAAGTGGACACCTCTGAATTCTTATTGACAGATTCTGGCTTCATACTGATGAGATTAGTCTTTAAGCGACGTGTTGGCGAGGAGTTTCAAACTGAGTGAGCTCCTGAGAGCAGCAATGGTTCAATCATCTTGATTTCAAGTCTGCATTCTGTTTGTAATTGTACTTTAAAAAAAGCAAAGCAACATTTGATTTTAATATATTTGATTTAAGAGATGCTCAGTTGTATATTTGTGGGTTTTCTTGACAGTGGTTGCCACGCAAATATATGAGTTATCGGTTTAAAGCGAGACAAATGCTAATGAAGAAAATGAGCAATATTGTACTTTAAACGGAAGGTCAGACATCTGTCTTGTTTTATGATTTAAATGCAGTCAAACGATCCCATGCAAGCCATCAAACTCGTCAACGTGGTCACCATCAAGGACAAGCCGATGGTTATGATCTCCCTGCTCCTTCACCTCCTCCTCCTCTTCCTCCTCCTCGTCTCCTTCAGACAGTGCAGAAGATCATTAATTTGAGCGTGTGCGCTTTTGACTGAGCTGCAAATAGGCCCTAACTGCCTTCCCTGCAGTTGCTGCCACCACAGATGATTATCACTGCGACGATTAAAGCAGCGAGTCATGCGTCCCTCGGGGGAACGCCCTGCCCCCCCCCCCCCCGTCTCCTCCATCACTGCCACTGACCCTCTTGTTAGCCCAATCCTGCCCAAGTGGACGGAGCGAAGAGAAGCGCCGCCGGTGGTCTCCTTGCCAAGAGGTGGTTGACTCTTGTGAGATGTAAATTATGAACAAGCTTTGTGGATTTCTTTCTTCTTCATCGGAGGTTCTACGTGTTTGATTTGTCTCCGAAAATGTGTTCTTGTCTTTATCTCGCTTGGTATTTTTGATTTGATCCGATGTATTTGAATGGGCCGATGCTTAGGTTGAACTTCGATGTCCCATTTCTCGTTTTTCTCAAAAAACGTCACACAGAATGTTGTCACGAACATCACCCGCTGACTTAGCTTCTCAATCCGGCTAATTAACAGAATACTTGAGAAGTTTATCATTACTCAGACGCACACTTTCCCCCCCCCCTCTCCAAATCTGTGAGTGTGTTTTTTGGAGTGTGAAATTGTCCAAATGAATTGACTCTCATTTTTTTTAATTTTTGCAATGTAATCGCCGGATAATGGGCTCAGAGCTGAAGGCGTGGATGCTAATTTCACATCAATTTATGCTATTCAGGGACAAACCCAATAATTGATTGCCGCTACTCTAACACAACCCGACCATATTGCTTTCGCTTTCAGTGTAATTAAGGGCTTGCAGATCTCATCAGGAATCTTAATCAGGAATCCTTGCATCTATAAATGGAAGATGTACTCTTGAATGTATTTACAGAACACTTTCATTCTGCTTCTTGGTAAACAGAGAACGATGACGGAGTCGAGCTCGACAGGAAAAACGGAAGGAACTGCACTCCAGATGAAAGTGACCAAAGTCTTTGATGATGAAGAACGAGGGAAACAAATGCGGCAACCTTATGAATCAATGGCGTACAATGCATTTGGATTATTAAGCAAACCTTAAAGAATACATTATTTTGACCATATTATATTTTTAATGCTTTGGAGGATGGACGGGCGCGGCTGTGCCAATGACGCCCAACTATTTTGGAACTGGGACTTTCCCACTAGATTTGATGAATTTCTTTCTGAGCTATAAGGACCTTTATGTCAAGCTTTCCAATCTAAGAGTTTACACCGATATTAGCTGCAGATGTACCCACTCAAAATGCATAGCAATTTTGGAAGATAATGACAATTTGTAATAGATGGAAAAAGAAACATAATGTATTATTAAAGCTTAAGATAAAACTTCATTGAGCTTTAAAGGGATTTACACATGACTGCATTAATAATTATAAATGGGCAACTCTGCATTATTTGTTTTAATTTCTTTTACTTTTAGTACATTAACAATACTTTCGTACTGTTACTTAAGCAAAACGCTTTTAACAGATTCTGTATTCATTTTGGTATTGCTTCTTTTATTTAATGGCGAGAGTGAGCGGTCTTTGGTGGCATCTAGCGGTGCGGTTGCAGATTGCAACCAACTGAATACCCCGCCGCTCACGCCTCCCTTTCCAAGACTGCGTTAAAGTAAAACCGCCAACTGCCAAACCGCGGTTATGCCGCTACGCCAAAAACTTCAGTTCCTCAAATGGCCCTTTATACTGTCTCTAAATGCACATAGACACCTGTGTTAAATTACCCAACCTTAGAGCTAATAACTAATAACTGCCAACTGTATGGATGAGGAATTTTATACAACTCACACATTTCAATTTTAGTAAGGCTCAAAGTTGTGGGTAATAACAGCGTAGCCGCTTGGCTCTTCACAACGGCTCTTTTACAGTATGTGGGTTAGGCTCATTCTTAGCAAACGAAAACACAACAAATTTCAGTTTCTGGTAATTGTACACTAATGAAAACATAGTTGTGAATACTATATTCCATTTCTGCTAATAAATCGCCCTAAATGCCACACACAAGTCCTTGAAAAAAATACTTGAATTCATCTTCAACCACTGGGAAAGACAAAACCGAAACCCTCCAAACACCTGAGAGAGGCTACCGAGTCTCTCGACAGACCTGCTGTGCTCTAGTTAACTGGACAATCGCTTTTCAGGGGAGGGGATTAGCAAACTGTGGTTTCTTTTACCGCACTCACTCGAGCTGCTCACAGTCCCAACATGAGAATGTCGATAGCCACCTCCATGAATAAATGACACGATCCACTGCTCCCCACATGACTGTCGTCACCGCGTTGTTTTCATCACCGCGGCCATTTGCGAGTGCCATACCGGTGAAAGCGGGACAGCATTCATGAAAGAGGTCCTTTCACGTCGTCGTTTGGGAAGCAGCGGTTGGCCTTGAATGCGATTCTGTGCAAACCGTCTGCAGCGGAAATGAACCGGTTCAATTCTCCACACCAAATGTCTCCAAACAGCTGAGTGAAAGCGTGTTTGCGTTGAGCTCAAATAGCGTTTAATTGAACGTGTTCATTCATCGTTGAACGTCTTAAAAAGTTTCAAAATGTTTGTCTCTGCATTCACGAGTCAATTTGTAAAAAGCTTAAAACTCTTGAGGAGTCTGTTTAATATTCCCCAAGCTGAGTGAAAAATTGAACGGCATAATTTTTCTCTCTTGTCCAAAGGGTGACGGATGAAATGGGATTCATGATGGATCGTCGACCTGTAATGACGCCCGCCTGGATGGTCTCCACCTGCCTTCATTCGTGACCCACGGCCGTCTCCTTCGCCCCTCGTCGACGACGCGCTCTCCTCACTGATCTGATGTTCGTTTCATCCATGACGCACTTTTGTTTGTAATTCAATGCAGCTCTCAACACGTCTCCTGTATGACGGGGGATTAACTAAGTGAAGTCGATGTGAGAAGCTTTCGCCTTCCTTTTTCTCCCCCCCTCCTCAATCCCGTTGTTGATTTACGACGGCAATAAACTCACTCCCCCCGCCCCCTCCTCCGATCGATTCCCGGCATTGACCCCGAATGCAGTGTTTGGTCTTTACAAATTGGCATCATAATACATGCACACACTGCGGGAAAGTGCTGGCTGCTTGCAAATCATGGCAACTAAAAAAAGGGAAAACATCTTTAATACCGAGTGATAAAAGAGAATTAAGAGTGTGTATTTTTCCTGCTTATTACAGGCTTTTTTATTTTCCATGAGGGCAGATCAAACGTGACGACGGAGCTGTGTGGGACACAATGCAGGCGCGCGGTGACGGGTAGATTTGTTGAGGAAACCTTGTTCAGCAGACTGTTTCAAAGTCATGGGCAGAGACCCTGAAGGACAGATTTAACACCGAGGAAGAAGAATGGGCATCTCTGGTGCATTCACTAACTGGGTGATGAATGAATTACAGCTCCTAAATTTAGCCGGGCAGTCTACCTTGAAATCGGGCTAGACTTCCATCTTAGAGGCGCAGACAGGCTGCGTATTACGTCACAAGGTGCGACCTCTATTTTTTTTTTTTTTGCATTAAAGGAAAAAAGAAAGATTGATGTCTGACCAAAACATTTCATGGTTGCCAGAATAATGTGTTGTGAGGTGACGTGTTGCTCACGCATTTGTCTGACTGGTTCAGGGTCGTTTCGTGTGAGAGGAGATTAGATGCCAGTAATGTGTGCAAGTAAGAGTTTCAGGCACGCAAATATTTCCCGCTGGCTTTGCTGCTCTGGGGATAATTGTGTAACTCACCTCATTTACTTATTTCCATTAAATTATGGCAAAAACTTTCAGAATTTGGTAAGGTCATCAGGTTCACTAACTCGCTAAAAAATAGCTATTATTGGTCCTGCACTCGGAGCTATATCTTCGAAAAACAATGCGGCGTAATTCGTGGGTATACCATGAAATAATAGTTTGTTTTCCACGTAATCATGAACAAGGAAGTATGAAGACCAGAAGGCACACATGGGAGGCCAGGTGGACGGGTCCAACACCGATCCTGCACCCAGGAGACCGCTGTTCCTCCCCCCGTGTGAAACAAGAAGTCAGTGTTGATTTATTTGTCATGTGACTTGCATACTTTAGTTATTTTAACCCAAACAGCAATCTTTTCCTCAACTAAGTTGTTTTGTTGCCTGAACCTAAATAAGTATTTGTCAATCCATTCCTAAACCTGGAAGTATTTTTGTTGGTTAAACTTCACTAAGTAGTTCACGACATTTTCCGCAATCTAACTAAGTATTCGACAATCTGTTCTTAAACCTCAGTAGTTTTGTTGCCTAAACCTATTTTTTTTGTATTTTGACATGTGTTTTGCTGGCCTTCGTGGGAAAACGCATGAAAAATGAACAGTAACTTTTCGTAAAGGTATTGAGAATACGTTGGCCTTTTCTGCTGCCGCTATGTTTAGGTTAGTTGAGGTTTGGGAAAAGGTTACGGTCACGTGTCGTAAACACTGATTTGAAGCATGAGAATATAATTCTTCTCATATTATTCTTCAAGAACGTTTTTTTAATCACCTCCATGCTACAGTGAATTCCCGGTGCTCACATCATATAATAGCATTTTTCAATTTGAACATGTAAACAGTTGGAATGAACACATTCCTCTTGGCCTGATGTTTATGTTCCCTGCCTCAGCCAGCTTAATTAACCAGAGAAGCTTGTTCGTCATTGATGCCTCCATACCTACATGCTTTCTTACATCCGTCTCATTCGACTGTACATCGCTGGTGGGAAGCAGTTTAGGTGATTGACAGTAAAGAAGCTGCCTGATGGGTCATCTTTTGAATTAACGGTGAGTTTAATTACGACTGCAAAAACTGCAGTGGTGAGAGAACCTGATTAGGATGATCCACTGCTCATACATAGGAGAGGGGACATGGAACACAATTTAATTTTCAATGCAAATTGGCACTTAACAGTGAGGGATATGTGACGAGCTGGAGGCAACTGAGGACACTAACAAAAAAAAAAGAAGAAATCAATTTCACATAGATGGACTGCCACACCCAACAAGCCAGAGAGGAGACATTCCCCCAAAAGCTTTTTATTCACTGCAATCCTTTCAAGTACAAGATGAAGATAAAGGTCCCTGAAGCCGTGAATAGCCTTCCTGCTCATTCAAATTAAAACCTGAAATGTAACTGTTGCATGTAAGCAGTTTCGTATTATCTTCATGAGGAATCTGTTTCTGCATTGAGCTTTAAGGTTTTTCCCCTCAAACACACTTAATGCTGTTTACCCAGAATAATCAGCAAACACGTCCGTCCTAGCCCTTGATGTCACTATAATAGTATCTTGATGTAGAAGGTTTGCGCGTGGTTAGCGTCGTATCACGTGGTTAACGTGAAACTGTCGTGGTTAACGTCGTATCACGTGGTTAACGTGACTCTGTCGTGGTTAGCGTCGTATCACGTGGTTAACGTGAATCTGTCGTGGTTAGCGTCGTAATACGTGGTTAACATTGTGAAACGGGCACGGTTAGTCTCGTAACTCGTGGTTAGTGTGTGAAACAGACGCGGTTACTGTAGGTATTAAAACTACGTGGTATAGGTTAGAAAAAGCATCATAGTATGGCTTAAATTGAGTATGCTTGTAACATTACGTAACATTGTGTGACTCAGCGGCATAGCGTCTGCTATACATTCGATTCACGCTATACGTTTAAATGCAAGTCAATTGTAACTGTGATGATGAGTGCAGAGTTAGCAAAGGCGCTCCGCTACCAGGATATTTGTTTCCATTAAAGACGTGTACTGAAGAAATAAGAAAGACATTTTTATACACATCTACATATGAATTTAAGGTGATTATAATTATATGATTGTTGGAAAAAACGCTGCCACAGAAGCGATATGGAAACCACCGTGGAGACTCCAAAATTATAAAACTTCCAGCTTTTGACTTCTGCTTATCTTTCCCTTTCTTAAAGCTAAAATACAAAGTGGTCCAGCCAATAAATGAGACTGTTGTGAGTGGCCACTTTAATCATATTTTTAAGTCTGGAGAGGATTGAGAAAAACATTTAGAGCAGATTACTGACAGAGTTCTTCATCTGGATCTATTTTCTCGCGCGTTAACAATAAGTCGTCTTTAACGTCCGACAGCATGTCATATGGGATGTTTCTGAATTGGACAAATCATCGCATTTAATAGGAAATCTCTTCTGGTAATTTGTTGTTTCTTTACAGAGAGAACTAAAAAATGGTTTCCCCTTGTTGACACCGAGTTGGCACAGATTTATGTTCAGGCTGTAATGACATGTCATTCAGTTTAATCTTTGTTCGGAAGCCAACAGTCAATTTCGGTTTTGTCAGTCGTCCTTTCCTGTGGCACTGCTGCAGCAATCCTTTCAAAGTGTAACATGTAAATAAGAAAGTTTTGACCGCTGAAAAACACTCAAGAGGGTTGCTAATTAAAGGCGATTGTCAACAGCCACGTTGTCGGTTGGTTGAGGCTGTAGGCCCAGTGGAGATTTAAGCTAGCATGCTAACGTTTAGCCGGTAGAATGCATAGATACTAGATACCGGCACCAGGGTTGTGAGATGTGTCTCTGCTGCCGCCATCTTCCTTTGTATTGTTACTAAACGTGTTGATTTGACATATCACAATAGGTTATCCTTCTTCAAGCTAACATCAAGTGAAGTGGCTGTCCTGATACTAAATTAAGCTAATCCATATCAGGGAAAGAACAAAAGAAACAATGTAATCAGTAAGATGCTGTGTTAACTAGTTCTTAATTATTTACAGTAATTGTTTACAACTGTTTCATGGTGCTAATGTGACATTCAATATCATAATGTTGGGAGACCTCAAGTGTAGCTCTGAAAGCATAAAAAACTGCTTATTGTTGTTCAGACTTGTTTTGTGTTTAGGTCCCCCATTATATTCCCTTTTGGTTCATGCTTCTTAATGTTTCTTTGCATTGATTCAGATGTAGAATGTTAACACAGCTTTTAAATACTTTAATTTAACTTAAAGTAGCAATACAAATACTCCTCTACAATTATGCCGATCAACTTCTTTTAAAGTATGACAGTATACTATACGATGAATATGAAAAGTGAATTATTATTGGAGATGAATCAACATGTCATCACTATTTTATTGTCGTAGCTGGTTGAGCTCATTGTGTTTAATGTACAACAATGCATCATATTTAATAGTGACGCATGCCAGAAATATTTTACCTTTAACATTAGTTGTAATCGTGTGTTTATTATTAATTCAATCTTTATTTATTTACAAAATGTAAACACCATGACAGCCATTTATAATACAGAAAGAAAAAAAAAAGAAGATATTTAGAAACTAACCATTATCCAGTATTTGGGAAGTCATTTTGGAATAAAAACCTGTAAATTTAACAAAAAAGTCAGAAATTATCAACACATTTTCCAGCAGGGTTATGATTTATCTCTGTACTTTAGAGTAAGCAGCTCTTTTGGGGGTTATGGTTGTTTACGACAGCATATTTAGAATTTTGCATAGTGTCTTATGTCACAATCAGAAATAGACAGACAGAGCCTTGAGTTCACCTCCCCCAGAATACAATTTGCTTTGTTTTTTTCAATGTATAAATGTGTTTGTCATGAAAGAGAATCTCGGTTTGAGAATCTTGGATCACCGTGGGGGAAGTAGAAATGGACCTGACCAGCACCTAAAAAAAATAAGCACTTTCACACTTAGTTGTAGTTCTCGTCTTTCTTCTTTCTCCTCATCATGGAGCGGTAAAAAGCCCTTGCCCTTGTGTCAAGCATTCAAACCTGAAGACAAAAAGATAAAAAGATACTGCGGCTGTTTATGAATCAGAAATGTGTCAGCATGTGAGTGGACAAGACAGCCTCTTCATGCTTGGTTAGCTTTTCACTCTCATACTCGGTAGGGCAGAAGGTTAAGCCCCCAGGCTTCAAATCACATTGGAACGGTCTTTCTTAGCCGGCAAGGTATCGTCTTTGGCAAGCAACATTTTTTTTTTTTTATCCTTGAAAAAGAAAATGTTAAACTACATGTCACAGTCAAATTAAACGGAAATGACAAAAAGAAGAAGACAACCGAGGGCTGTTAATCCGGGTTGTGGGCACATCGGCGGCGCCAAACAAATGTGTAACGATGAAAAGATGAGCTCCTTGTTCCTTTTGGTGCTTTGGGAAGTGCCACACTCGATTAGGCCCCACGTGTCTGCCTGGGTATTACGGCTGACATTAAGAAAGCTGTTCACCGTCTCTATCACCGCTCCCACACGGCCGTGACTCACCAGCACCCCCACAATGCATTGTGGCCCTCGAAAACACTCCCCCAAGAAAATCCCTCCACTGGCCCGGAGCGACAGCGAAGCACAGAGACGGGATTTATCCACTTTGCGCCCCTCAAAGCTCCACTCGCAGCGTTCGGAGCGCGCGTGCGCCGAAACGGTCCCTAAAACCGAGGCCAAGGGGACGGTTCCTCTTGTGTTTGGCAACGTCTCTGACAGGGAAATGTGTTTTGCTGTGACACATTTACGCTTGATTAGGTTACTGTGTTCTCCACAGATGTGTGTCCTTAGTCCTGATTTAGAGTTGATGCCTCAACGGGGTTTTTCTTTTTTTAAGCTCTTTACGTGTTGCCAAGAAGATGTTAAGACACCGACGTGGAAAACATGCTTTTGGCAGAGGAAACCCTTCCTGTTGCATTAGCTTAAAATGAATAAGCACACGAGGTAGAAGTGTTTCGTACTTTTGATTAATTGATGGGATTATCTCCTCAGAGGACTTAGAAATTCAGACGAACCAAAGGCAGAGAAACCGTCGCAGTGTGCAAAACACAGAATCTGAAATTGTAAATCAAAGTGAATGATGCAGTGGTTCACGGTGAGCACAGTGATGATGTTTACTAGAAGTGAAACCGGCGCACAGCGCTCGCAGAAGAGGCTTAGAGGAGTATTGCTGCTTTTCACATTGATTCCTACGCAATGCTTTTCTACACGCTTAACGCAGCATTAAAAAAAAAAAACAACAACTGAGGAATAAAGAAAAGCCTGAATAAATATGTAGAGGAATATAACAAATGAGGACGCTTCCATACAAGTCATGAGGGATGAACGCCGAGTGAACGTTACAAAACGGCCGCCAGATCTGAACCGAGGTCCAAGCTCGATCCTGATGTGCATCATAATCATCAAGCAAAGGAAAGCATGCACAGTTATGTCTAAATCAAGTCCAGACCCGGCTCGACCCGCTAATGTGAGACCTGACCCGAGACATCATTAAATAGGCTCAGAGCTGCTGCTGGGGAGCGACGACAAAAAGCTCGGGGCGCTGGATGCTGTCTGTGTGCACACAATGGCAAGAAATTATAAATAAATGGAAACGCACAGATTGCGGCGGCAGAAAACATCTCCTACTTATTTTCCAGTGGATCACGTTCACTTGTGTTTCCTTCTATTCTTTGGCAGAGACGAACACAAAAACCCAAAACGTAGACTTTAATACGCGGCGTAGATTTGTTCAATAACTATTAAAATCTTCCAACATAACAAGGGACCTAACGTAACTGCTTTTCTACACACTAAGTATTGAAGATTTTGCATTTCTTTGTTTTAACATATGAGGACTGTTTGATTTTTATTTTGTTCTTTGGATAAACTAGGAGTTACATTTTGAAAATACGTGAAATTGTTGAATTCGTGAAACATAGAAGAAGCTCCGCTCCTCTCCGGCGAGTCTAAACACAAATGATCTTGAGGTCAAACTCCAGTGAGTAACGCGTCGCGGAAATTCACTTGGCGTTTGATGTGAACCCAGCACAGGTCAATATTTGGAGATGATTCGTCATTTTTTGGGAGAGTTTCTCATTGCGATGACTCATCACAGTGGCGGACATGAGCTTCCCTCGCATCTCCTGGTTAACCTGAGCTCCTTGACATTGTTATCATTCGTGGTAATATTTTTTAAAAAATCACGTCTGTTAGAAGCACCTGCTTTAAATGCATACTTCGTCTGATTCATAGGAAAAACATCTGTCTGCGTGCAACTTGGCCAGGAAGCCTATGCTAATATGCTGTCAACGAACAGTTTATTTATCAAAAAAATATGCAGTGTCCTCTTTGTTCGGGATTAACATTTGGGTGGCAGTAAGTAACGGGAAATATTTTTTGATAATTGCCTTTCAATTTCAGACCGTGGACATCAGAAGGAGTTCAAACCGAACACACCCGTTGTGTTTGTTCGTGTGAATTGTCTTTGACAAATGGGTGTCTAAAAGGAACGTTAAAAGCCTCCGTGTTGTACCATTAGTCATGAAACCACTGAATGGGTGGCATTTAGCCCATCAAGGCTGCACGCGCTTCACAGCCCCTTTCACGGTTTGACATCCTTTCAAATCGCCATTATCAACTTTTCAAACTTGCAGTCATTATTTCCAGCAGCCCTTTTTTTTTTTTTTTTTTGTAGCAGCAGCAGCAGCAGCAGCAGCTAGATGCCCAGAAAGACGTGACAGGACAAGTATACAGAGTGGACGATTTATTTTTCTCTCTCCCACCCCTAAAAGATCGACTGTCTGTCACTTTCTAATGTTTATTCATCCAGCCGAATGAAAACCTCACAGGGGAGGATAAGTGAAACATAGTCAAACATGCTGAGAGCATTTCGCTGTCTCTCTTCTCTGTTTGAGAGATGGCTGGTGTCTCAGCGAGGAGGTCCCATCTTGCATCCATTTCCGCGACGCTAAAGTTTTTCCCGTTCGCTGTGAGAGTTCTGATTATTACCAGTGCAGGCGCTGAAGATAATCTACTGCAAAGAAAGTGCGTCAGTGCTTCACCTGTTGGGCAGAAGATTAACAAGTTAATCAAGAGGTCATGGTGGTATCAGAGGAGCGAGAACGAGAGATCGATTTATTGGGGAGAGGCTGTTTGCGTGTGTTCCTGTTAAAAAGTAGAGAGCTCCATTCTGCTGAAGTGAGAGGAGGCGTGAAGCCCTTCTTGGCCCGCTTCCTGCCCGATTTCCTGCAGTAGAGATGAAAAACCTGAAGAAGACTTTAACTTTACGGCCTTGACTCGCAGCCCTGCGAGGCTGCAGTTCGTCACAGAGGTGCTCTGAGCAAAGAGACAACGTCAACGTGCGCTACAGGTATGGCGTTTACCATGTGTGCAATCTTAGTTTAGCACGTTAGCATGCGTTTGCTAATTAGCGCTAAACATGGAGTTGCAGCTGAGGCCGATGGGGATGTCGTAGGTTTTTTTCCGGGCGTTTGGTCATAAACCAAAGTGTCAGAAATACTTCATTGATCCCTGGGGGAAATTATTACAGTACAGTTGATCTTGTATATAAGCATACAGAAATATAAGAGCAATATAAATTAAGTATGTGTAAATTGAACATATTTAGAAATAATAACAATGACAAATAAAGAATGTGAAATTTAAGAAATATGTGCTTCAAACACATACAATATACAACCACAGTGAAAACAAAGAGAATAAATAAATGCTGACAAGTGGCATCTATTAATCATCAAAATATGTTTAAAGGAAAATAATTACCTGATAGATGGTCCTAGAGGTGGTCAGTTCATGTCATGCTGCAAATAGCATGCATGAGTAGATTCAACAGCAACACAAATTCAAACTATTTGGTAAAAAAATATGTATAGTTGGAAAAATAGACCCTTTATCAACCTGCGTTCAAAGAAAAATATATAACAAAACATTTTAAATAGAGATAAGCAGAAAATCTGAGGCACATATTTTTTTTATAGCTATAAACCACAGACCGATTTCCATAACTGAAAGAAAACCCAATGAATTGTTCACAGCAGACGCAAATAGTGTTTTTTAATAATTTAGTGTATTGTCCATCTGCTTTGAAACTGCCTCCCTCTGGTGCTGTCGAGCGTTTGGCTCCAGAACACTGAAATCATTGTTTTCTCTGGTTTGCTTGTGGATTTATGGATCAAATTGGTGTTTCTGCATGTGTTATCCGTTTGGCTGCATTTGGTTGAAACTTCAAAAACTTAAATTCACATGATCCTGTCTTTGTTTGCTGATTAGTTGCTGAAACTTATTGTAGCTCATACTCAACGTGTCATCGGTCACAAGAGCACACAGTGTATATATTTGTGTGTGTTTGATCTTTTCTTTATCAATGTATGCCTCCAGGTACAGATTTGAGTTTTAAGTGTATGATGCACCACGATCAATATGTTTTGTAATTTGTATGAAATTAAATATGTAATGGTATGATCCCTAAAATATCCATTTAAAACAGTACTTCTTATTTCCTTCTGCGTCATTTAGAGATTGTGGGGAAAAATTATAAAAAGGACTATTTTTATAGAAGCTGAATACGTTCAATTTACAGTTTAATGTGAGAAATTTGAATAAACTCCATGGTGATGTAATCATAGAAGCTGCAAACTTTAAGTACAGTTAACTGAACGCTCTTTTCATGCACTGTATGTACAGGTACGTGTTGTTTCCCTCATTCTCGGTCCTGTATTCTTGACAAGCGGTTGACATTTTCATGCTTTTGAGCCTAATATATAACAAGCAAAAAAGCTCTTTTTCTTGCTGTCAGGATGTCGCCCTCATGTTTTCTAGCGTGCATGTGTGGCATGGTTGATTGTATTATGTATAGAAGCAGGTCCTGCTTCTATATGAATATGAGCATGGACGTAGCTAACAAAGCTAGCTTGCATTAGCTGCCAATGAATGCCATCACATTTGGAGTTTAGTAGAAGTCTTGTGTTACTCCCCAGACAGGCTGTTCTCATATACTCATTGTAGCTACACCTACGAAAAGCAATGCTTTTGTAGTAACTAAGGTGATGTAGTAACTAGAGGGACAAAGTCCACACAGACAGGAGGTTGGATCACGCAGGACTTTCACCCAGGAGACCTCTGTTCTTGTCTCGTGAGAAACCAGAAGTCAATTTAATCGTTTGTGTTGCTGGACATTCGAAGGAAAACTCAGAAAAACAAACAAAACTTTGTGAAAGGTACCGTCGTCTGAGGAGACGTTGCCCCAGACGGCTATCCGTCGTCAGCATTCAGGTTTTATAAACAAGTGAGGAAAACCGACAATGGAAATAATTTGATTTCAACTTTTAGAGAGCGCTACTGGCTGAACGCAATTTTCTTT
The DNA here is from genome assembly GCF_023349555.1 of Cebidichthys violaceus. NCBI lineage: Eukaryota > Metazoa > Chordata > Actinopteri > Perciformes > Stichaeidae > Cebidichthys > Cebidichthys violaceus. The sequence continues at coordinate 3,415,986 of NW_027176439.1, forward strand.
CCATTTCCTATTGCAGCCGTTTGTCGTATTTTGAAATGATAATCATTCTGCGGTTGTTGTTGTTGTTGTTGGATGGTTCACAATGGCACATTTCTTTGCATCAAGAAATCGGGGTTTACAGTAAAAGCAACGCGATCATATAAACACAGAGCTTGTGCACTCAGGAACGCGTCCTCACATCCCGTGAGAAGAGGAATCAGAGAGCAGGTTTCCGTTAATCCCTCACCGCGAGGAAAAATGCATTCAGTCCGAGAGTAAAAGTGCGAGTCAAGAAGAAGTCATGGCCTCCTCTCTCTGTGCTGCATTTAGCAGAGAGCCTAACCTTCACTCAACCCCCCGATGCGTTGGTTGGCAGGCTTCATTGTGAGGAAACGTTTCAGGGACTAATGTCAACAAGCGTTTCTTTACAATATGTTTGAATGCTACAGCCAAGGTTGTGCGTTAGCTTTCTATGCACACACACACACACACACATAAGAAGACACACTGTCTCCGTAGTCTTGTATGAGGCTCTGGACATGGACAGCTTTTCACTTCAGATGAACATTTTGAATCGACTCTCAGCCTTTCCTCAAAGAGAGACAACGCTCTTAATGCTGCATGGCGGAATAGTACTTTCACACAACAGTGAGCTTAAGAACTAAAGTGAACCGACACCAAACTTAACTTTACTTGATATGCATTTCATTGTGGTTGCTTACTTAATAACAACAATAGAGAGAGAGAGAGACGTCTCAGCAACACTCAAAGTGGCCTCAATACGTCACAGAGACTGAATGTCCTGCAGAGGGCTGAAAGGTGGTGATAATGGATTAGTCGCCTCACACGCTGATGACCCAAACTCAAGTTTTGTTGTGACGATGGGGTTTTTTTTGTTCCCAGATCTAAGCAAATACTTCAACGAACGATGATGAGAAAATTATTAAAAACAAGGCCCAATATGAACACACTCTCACAGCAGTGCGTCAAACAACGCGGCTCGGTCAGTGTTCCGAGGCTCCAAACTGTGACGCTCTATTGTGTGTCAATAACCGCTCATACATGCAGTCTTTTCAAAATAAACCCTTGTTTTTCTCAGGTTAGGTTTAAGTCAACCGCAGGCTTTTTCTTAACCCAACTAACCGAGTGAGTCTCGTGACTAACGGCATTAGCTGTCAACTTTCCTTTTAGTTTCGTACGTTTTACTTAATGTACTTATTTTAAGCCCAACCATGATGTTTTCCCCGAACCTAACTATGGCCGTTCCACGGTAACGATGCATGAGACGTGAAAAGGGACGACCGTCACTTTTGACCACACAAATCTAAATCGATCAAATGCAGAATCTCAAGATAATTACAAAATATTCATAAAAATCGTCTAAACAGTTTCTACTGCCCGTCCCGTTCCAAGTAAAATGCATCAAGAACGAACCCCAAGCAGGAAGTAGGTCTCAAACTCCTTCCAAGTCAAATATTTCCTCTAGTGTTTCGTGCAAACCTTGTTTTTCTCTCCGCCTCTGTTGGTCACACAGTTTGAACTGAAATGAGGTATTAGCTGAGCGTCTATCGCAGGTTCACAGCCGGGCCGGTAATGTCTTCATTCTAACAAGGGTCACGGCGGCAGGGTGCTGAGGAGGGGGGGGGGGGGGGGGGGGTTTGTTTGTCAAAGGATGTTCGGGAATCCTTTTCGCGCTCCACTTTTAAACCTCTGCTCTGAGTGTGACCAGAGAAATACGTTTACTCGCGGGGTGAGGTGAAGTGCTGCCTCAGCCACTGCGCTGTGTTTCAGAGGATAAAAGAAAATCCATAATTTACACTCAGAACTCCTTGTGGAATTTATTTACACGTAATCAGACAAAAAAAAAAAAGAAAGACTGGCCTTGTGCAGAGCATTCACCAAAAGACATTCCAGGGTGAAAGCAGAAATCCTATGACAAAAGAAGAAGCGAAAAAGTCTTCATGCAAATGACATGTTCCTCCAGGCGTCTTCTTTCAAATCACCTTAAAAGGTACCTTGTAAACAAACAGTCATCACGAGTGTCCTTCAGGCCAAACAAGCATGTTGAAAGCATTTTATTCCCGTTGAAACCAAACAAATATGTCTTTTTTTTTTTTAATCCTCTGAAAGCAGCATCGTTTACGTCAGCCGGCCGTCTTCTTCTTTGCCTTTTGCCATGGCGGCCGCCATCCCCCTACAACAGCATTGTTTATCAGTGCATTCTAAAACTGTGACATGCGACCGTTTACAAAATACCTGCATGTAGTTTCTTGCATGAGTGAGCTCTGCTTTCATTTAAGCACGAAAGCTGCTTGTTGAAGGTTTAGTTTGGGGTAAGAATCATAATGAATGAATGAATAATGGCCACTAGATGTCCTTTGAGGGAAATATAATTGGGTCATTTCAGGCCGCGTTCTGAAGGGCGTTAAGCCTGCAGGCCCATCAATCATTTCAACGGGACCCCCTTCTGGTGACGCAGGGGACGCCGGAGCTCCGGGCAAAAATGTTAAAGCCAAAAAAATGTCGCAGCAATGTATCGCAAAAATGTCTTTTTGTTGCGACAAAATATAAAACTGAGCCGTGGTTTGGCAGCTGATGAGTGAATGGATCCGTTACCCAAATTGGACGTTCTGCGTCGCCTCACTGGTGCCTGCCTCCACCAACCTCGTGCATTTTTTTTAATTTTTTTTCAAAACGCAGGGTTGTCTTCTGCTCAAACGATCGATGGTGTCATTTTTCCTCGCGAGGAGTCTTGTTTCATGTGCATCCATATTCACACACGTAGAGCGCAACGTCCAACCAATATGGCGACCTGCTGGTTCCAGAGCGCGACTACGGGTCAGAAACGCCAAAGGTTACCTTTTAATATGCAGAATATATAGAATACACAGGCCAGACAGCGTGATCGCATGTCTTGTATCCATAATTCGTCCCATCATGCACTAAAACAAAGAAGAAGGAAAAGGGCCTTTTGATATTTTAGTCAATACTGATCAAAGACGCCTTCCTTCATATAATCATAATTGTATCAAAGGTTTTAGCTCAGGATATTCTCAAACCTACGAATGCCTTCCTCCTCTGTACTCTACTCCACATAAATCAGAGATGGAATCCATCCTTTTGCGTCGCTGCACCTTGTCATTTTCTTGTTACAGTTAATTTGATTGGCTTGTTGCACCTATTCCTGCACGATGACTCAAGTAGCTATAAGCATAATGTGACCTTATTGTATTCGACACACATCTGAAACCGTCTTCTTCCCTTTCATTAGAATTTCATGGTGGGTTTTTTTTTTTTTTTGGTCTTATCTTTATACAGAACTGCTGCCCGCTGGTTATGATTACAACCTAACCTGTGCGGACGCTTTCTCCTGCGCCTCAGACATAGAAAGCGATGAGTAATAACGCTGTTATTGCCGATAACAAACGGGAAGTTATTGACTTGATGCGAGATGTCAAGGTTTGTCCGACAACCACAGAGAATTGTTTTTATGCAGGAGGGAGAAGATATTTTCCTCGGCTCCGTCAATGACGTGTTTTTTTAGTTTTTTTTTAGTCCCGCTCGTGATCAGCGCTGACATTACCATCTGTCTGGTCAAATATATTAAGGGATCCCGTCTTCACTCGCCCTCAGAGGCCTCGTGGCGGCGGAAGCCATTTTCACCTTTTCCAAAGCTTCTTTCTTTGCATCCGAGGAAATTCAGAGAGTGTTTTTTGCGTGCCAAATAAGACCGGACGAAGTTTGTATAAAGAAAAAGAACTTCTGGGCTCAATCAACACAGCCGCCGACGCAAAGGTACCAGGGGGTGTTTAAACTGCGCAGTGAGGGAAATGAACTGCTTTGCTGTATTTAATCATTTTGTCCTTGAGATATGTATTAATAGCATAGAAAAAGAGAGAGAGAGAGAGAGAATATGATTGCTTATGGCTTTCATAAGAACTCACTTTGGGGATTAGGCTCAAAAGGACTCACGTCTGTGAGCGAAAAGAGACAAAGAGTGCTGCTTTTAAGAGAAGAAGTGATATAAAAAAAAAAAAAAAGTGAAAGTCTTAGCAGGCACTGTGTTCTTGATGAGCACGTTCTTCCAAAAGAAGAGCATCGCAGGGTCTTCCACTGACATAAATATCACAAAAAAAAGAGAGAAGGTCACATTTCCTGTGTTTTTTTTAGTCTTCGGTGGACAAAGTGGGGGGTTAAAACTGCTCTTGAGTGTCGGGCACTCCCCACACACACACACACACACACACACACACACACACACATAAATAATGTTTTCTTGTTCGAGTTAAAAAATATAATCACGGGAGAGAAAGAGAGAGAGAGAGAAGAGGTTGAACCCGCCTTCCTTCTCTGGCAGCTTTATTGTTTTTTTAGCCACAAACAACCCAATTTTTTGGACAGCGTGAGTTTCATTTTGAGGTGAAGTTGACATTTGGATTCCTACGGTTTGATTGAATATCAAGCCCCAGTGGGACGGCTGCGGTCCTCTTTAATGACGAACAATGCAAAAGGACGGAGGTTTCAGTGATCAATTTTGCAGGCGACAGATTTTATTAAACCACATCAGTTGCTCCTGAGTGTTTCAGGATGTGCGCTGAATAACAAATCCGGTGTGAGAGAATATGGACTGGAGCTGAGATGGATTGTCACCACCAGTTTTATCGTTTGCTGTTTACGCTTAAAGCAGGAAAATAAAACCCCTCCAGTTCATTTCTTTTTACTTTTTTATAGTGTTTTGGAGTCGGTTGTTGTCGAGGTTTTCCAATGACAGCTAAAGAAATGTTTAAATAAATAAATACATTATTTCATTGGAAATATTTCCTTGAAAGCACAAATGCCACAAACTTCTCTAAATGGAGTCTGTGTGTGTGTGTGTGTGTGTGTGTGTGTGTGTGTATTGCGTTGTCCTTCATCAGCCTTACTTAATGCAGCATTGTGTGTGTGTGTCCTAATCCGCTTTCTATGTTATAACTCAAGAGGTCTCAGTGTGTTTCAAGTGCACATTTAGAGTTGAATACAGTCAATTGTGTTTCTTTTTCTTTTATTGCATTAACATGAGAATCTGTGCATTATTTCCAAGTAATTCATTTGTCGTCCTTTTAATCCCGATTCTTTTAACTGATCCTTTTAGAGCGTTGTACTCTGTAAGAAAAGGCTTCTTTTTGTAGAAACATTAACATTTGAAGTCGATTCACGGTCGCTGTAATGAGAAGTTCTTCAAATATGAGTCTGGTGTTATTCTATATTTATCTTAAATCCCGTTAAAGACCACAACCATCAACGTGTTGGTCCATCTGTCTTTACTTAACCGTGTCTGCGGCCCCAACCGCCAAGTGAAGCGTGTCTTTCTATGGGACTATTTGCAGCTGCGGATTAATACAAATGTGATCCTCTGCAGTACGTACATACATACTGTATCTATTTATAATGTTTTAGCAACGGTCAAAGTAAAACTGGCTGCAGCACTTTCACTTCACAAAGTCAAGAAGGTTGTTAAAATACGCCCTGAATCAGCACTCAGACAGAAAAATTACAAATTTACGGACAAACTGATGAAGTACAATATTTACACGTTCAGTGATTCAACTGTCCCGCGCCACAATTTGCTGACGACAGCGGCACAGACGATCTCAAATGATCCACAGGCTTCACAGTAAAGAGGCAAAATGAATAAACAGCGCACGGCTCCGGGGAGGGAAGCGGGGCTCGTGTTCCTTATCGCCCTCGATTGATTTTCACACAAAGTAAGTGCTCTGTTTATACTCCAACACGGTAACTCACTCACTTTAACACATTAGAGCTCCATTTATACCCGCCGCCTGCTGCTACTTACCTGCTCTCCATTCTCCCCAAAACCACCGTGACACGATGCAGCCATAAGAGACAACAGGGTGATAAAGTACGGATGACATTTCAGAAACTGTTCATTATACTTTACTCACCGGTTTACATAATGGTCCCTCCACGAAATGCGCACACAGAGAGAGAGAGAGAGAGAGAGAGAGAGAGAGAGAGAGAGAGAGAGAGAGAGAGAGAGAGAGAGAGAGAGAGAGGTGGTTCACTTTCTTTTATTACAGTTGCATGTGGTCCTGACTACAGGCCAGCCCTGAATGCAAAAAAAAAAAAACACCCGTCGTATTGGCTGCAGCAGAGAAAGTCTTCCTTCATACATTTACACATCACAGCGTTGGATATCTTATTATTTATTTCTGTAGCTAGATTTCTATTTTTACCCATTCAGCAGCTACATGTCCTCTGCAGGCGGCACGTGTCACAGATTGAAGTCCAGATTGAACTAGATTCTAAACAGACAAAATGAAAGATTGTAAATAGTTAACTTCATTCAGATTTTGATCAATTTGAAAAACATTATTGAAGAATGTTACTGAAAGGAAAACCACATTATGGCTGTTTTTTTCGTGGGGGGGCCACTTGGGGAGAGCAGAAAAAGCTTTAAATACAACATTTACAGATCACCTATCGTTCATATCCAACATCCGCTCTTCTTTTAGCTCTTTTTTTGGTCTCCACCAACTGGTGAGAAAAAGATGTGGCTCTGTAGATGCCAAATGCGCTAGTGGCTAACTGTGTCTGCCGTTTGGCTGCTGGTGAGAGTGAACCAAAACATTAAGACGATGAGCTAAAAGACACTAAAACGCCTCGTAGAGCTGAGGGGGATCACGAAGCTACCTTCCATGTTACACACAGCCATACGTTGACTGGTGCTGCTTTAGTAACGTGTGTGTCAGAAAATATCATATTCAAACCTGAATAGATTTGTTGTCGTATTTGATTTGGAATGGGAAATGCATTAATCCAAAATAACTTTAAAAAAACAGGTTGCTGCCATTTTTTTTTAATTTGACACTGAAATATTAGAATATTTACAGATGAATTGTATATTGAAGAAAACAGTCAGAGGGTGTTAAAAGACCACATTTGGCAAACTTTCCCTGTTTTGCTCATTTTCTAATAATCAAATAAAGGTTGTCTGTGTTGTTTTAAAAAAAAAAAAAGGCATGAAACAGCAATGACAATCTGGCAACTGAGCGAAAAGAGTGTGATATCGAGAAAATAACACGGGAAAATTTATCTTTTATATCTTCACCTGTAAATATTTAAATTAGCATCTTTTTCACATGTTTTAATGTTTTAACACTGTGATCCACACATCATGTAGTATAACACCTTCCCTCAATCAAAAGTGATGTTGGCACATTTACATTTAGACTAAAATTACAGAGTGTTACATTAAAAAAAAAAGAAAAAAAGAGTGGCAACGAGCAAAATACAAGTGAAGGAAGCAGACAGGAAATGAAATGAATTGCAGGGAAAGTCTTGAGGAAACTCACTTGTTTCCTGTTATTCAACTGGAGTTTCAAAAGTGTGTTGAACAGCAGCAACGAATCAAAAAGGACTTCCTTCTTATGTTGCGATGAGAAAACAAATCAATTCCCAGACAACTGATACTTCATCAAGCACTTCTTCTTCTTCTTCTTCTTCTTCTTCTTTTTTTTTGTATCCCCCGCTGATCCCAATCTGCAAGCGTGCGAACATGTCGCCATCGCTGATAAAGTTTGCAGCGGTTGTGGGGAGAACTTCAAAATGGCAATCACGATCTTAAAGATGGCCGCGTTTCCCCCTGAAGGCAAAGGAAACGGTGCTCATGCCTGTGCATGGAAGACACAGTGAGACAGAAAGTTTGAGCTTCATCCCGTTTTGGGAGCTCAACACTTCAACGAAAACCAGACCGGTCAGCAGCTGTAACAGGATGTGTGCTCGGTGGCTTCTCAGTGTCCGTTTTTTTGAAAGACTTTTATCAGAGGACACTTTCAGGTCTCTGCAAAGCCGGCAGCCCTTTAATCCCTGCCAGGTGAAAGCTTCTCTCAGTGCCTCTTTTAGAGGTTTGATTTGGGAAACGGAGGCCTGAATGTCTGATTGAGCCATTTGTTGAGCCGCCTGCAGAGTTTTGATTTACAAAATTTTCCGCTGAAAATATCACCATCAAAAGAAACCGAATTACCATAATAATGCCATTTTCAGACTTGCAATGCAAAATATCTGTCTCGCCGCTACAGGCCAAATCACACGATAAGGCTTGTGTAATTATATATTTTTCCATGAAATAACAAATAGCATGACTGTCTATTAAAACGTCCCTCCTTCTTTACCTTGTCTGTCCTCACAGCCCCGTGAACATTTTGCCTGCTGATGATGTAAATCTCTTGAAAACAACCAGGAGGCAACCTCCTGTTCTGAAGCAAGTCACTCGATGCTGTACAGACATTTTTTGATCCGTCCGCTGATAATCAACACGTTTAACGGCTCGCAGCCACAGACGGTGTTTCGGTTCAACGAGTGATCGTTTTAACCGGTGACTCTCAGGAAAATGCCTCCGTGGTTGCTCGTAGCGACAGCAGCTGTCAAAAACAACAAGAACAGAACATGAAGTTGTCCTCGTAAAAGCCTTCAATACATTTTAAATACATTCTCATCTCTGTTTAATATCTACGCCAACCAAGCATCCTGTTGGAATTCTGTAAAACTTGGGAGTTCAATCGACCCCAAGTTCTCCCACACAACTTCCTTTCTCCGTTCTCTACACTGGCTCCCTGTAAGAGCTCACATCCAGTCTAAGACTCTGGTGCTAGCCTACAGGGCAGTGAAAGGAACAGCTCCTTCCTATCTCCAGGCCACGGTCAAGCCCTACACCCCCGCCCGACCACTTGGCTCTGCTGCCTCGGGGCGATCGGTCGCCCCGTCGCTCAGAGGTCCCGGCGGCCGATCGACCCGGTCACGTCTGTTTTCTGTCCTGGCCCCACAGTGGTGGAATGAACTTCCCACTGACGTCAGGACAGCGGAGTCGCTGCCCATCTTTCATCAGGCTGAAAACCCACCTCTTCAGGAAGTGCTACCCTGAGCCTTCCACTCAGCACTTATTGTATTCATACTAGCTTGTTGCACTTATTGTATTACTTATAGCACTAACTGTTTCTCTTTGTTTCTGCTCTGTACTTTGGCTCTGAGTTATGCTCTGCTTCATGCTCTTAGATGCTTGTTTGGAAAAGGAAATGTACTTATGACTTCTGGTGACTAGTAGTTCTTTTGATTACCAATGTTGAATGCACTTATTGTAAGTCGCTTTGGATAAAAGCGTCTGCTAAATGACTGTAATGTAAATGTAATGGAGTTGCGACTAGCGATTCTGACAACTGAATACGCAACAACCCGACATTTTGATGCTCTTAACAGTTTTAATTAACTATCTAAAGTTTGCTAACTTGTCTGGATGGCTTTGGCCAAAATCGCTACTTCAGTTGCCGAGATGCGCGCGCGTAGCTTTGATGACGTCGGCTGTTATAAAGGGTCTCAAAACAGAACTGCGTCATCTTATGGAGGACCGCATCCTTTCTTCGTCTTTGTTCGGGAAGATCGGGGAGGAAAGGAATGCAGCGCGGTGCAAGCAGCGTGCCGCGGGATTAATGATGAGCCCCGCTGATCCCCGGCAGTGATCGGAGGCTTCAGGTCAGTGTCAGCCTGCTGCATGAGCAGATCAATGATGCTTTCAGAGCCCAGCTCAAGTAATGAAGCTTCAGGTGGACACTTCACTGACTAAATCCAGTCCGAGTCACGAAAACCCTCCTCTGTAAACCCAGCTGTGTTATCAGTGACAGCATCAAAAGTATCATTAGCCTTAATTGTTAGGTTATCATTTGGATCTACCGCTACTGTATATCGTCCCATCTGCTCCTCACTATGGTCCACCGTGAGCGATGTCTTCTTCTTCCCAATTTTGTGTCGGTGCACTGATACATGATATTGTTTACTACTGCAGCAAACAGCTGATGTGTGGAACTGTGTGAATCCAGGCGAGGCCACACAGCTGTTTCGTACGATCATTTCAAGGTTTAGCTCTCTCCATTCAACATGTTTGTCTTCTTCTGCCTTTATGTTATCCTCCTCTTTCTTTCCCTTTCTTATTGTAGCTTGCGTCCATTTGCATTTGTAGCCTCTGGGGTCAGCAGAACCCCTCAAAAGACCGGCAATGTCTAGTCGAGGATGTTTGAGTTGATAGCTGTTCCCCCCTATGAGACTTCACCGTCTAAACTTCTCAGATAGTTTGATTCAAATAACTACGCAAGGCCCAAAGGCTTAAGATGAGTCACTGTTTGACAAACAGCAGAGATTGAGGGTAATGAAATTCACTCATTCATTCAACCCCCAAAACTACACTGAGGTAGAGAACTCATTTGCAATATAGCAAACAAAACATAATAAACAATCACGGGCACCAAGCTAGGTGATAATAAATAAAGCAATTCAAAGCATATGAATCAACAAAAACAATAACTGGAAAGGGAAATAGGATGACATAAAAAAAAAATAATGAAATTGTCTTAAGAATAAAATTGAGGTTGCTTTAGATTGTTCTGCATATTATTCCACACTGCCGGTGCAAAATGAGAAAATTGGATTTTCCAAGCTCAGTAAAAAGCTGCAACATAACCTAATGTGTTTGACGAGCAACAACAAAGCAACGTAAAGCAACATAAAAACACAGTGTCTAGCTATCCCAACCGTAGCATACGGTCCACGATGATCAGTATTGTAATAATATAGTAATTATCTCCTGTAATAAAGCTTAGTGCGGAATGATAAACAGCATCCAGGGGCTTCAAAATCGCAGTCGAAGCATGCATGCATTAAATGTCACCGTAATCCAATACTGACAAGAAGGTTGCCTCAATAACCTTCCTTCTAAAAACAAAACAAAACAGAGGAATCTCCGAAAGCAGGACCACGTTTACTTTAATAAACGGATCTGAATACGACCACTGGACTTGGCTGACAAGTGCATTTCACGAGGGTCGGCTCTACGCTCATTAAGTCCACCATGCAGTAATAACTACATGTGTTAATTCACTGCGAACTCATTAAGAATACAAACCATCTGATTGATAACCCGAGGGTAACGATGATAGCGGCAGAGGAATGAGCCCAAAGCAACGGCTGAAATGATCGCGGAGGAACATATCGGCGGCGCGCTGCATCATCATTACTGCAATATGTTAAACAGATTTGTATTACAAGCAGGTTCAAATGGATGCGACCTGCGTGTGCGGAAGGATGCGGGGAATGAATCACAGTCAACATATGTTTATTAATAAGCCCAACTGTTGCATTTATGTATAAACGTCAAACCCGTTAATAAAAACAGAAAAAGAAGCCTTAACCTCTAAATCACTACGTTAAGATGAAGACAAACAACTTTGTCTTCAAGCAGCGCTCCAAAGCTGTGATGATGAATATATATAAATATATATATATATATATATGTATAAATATGTGTGTGTAATTTAGAAAAACAGCGGGAGATGAATGGAGAGAAGCGAGTGTCACTGAAGGCAGAAGAAGTCTTTTATGCACAGTGATTCTTTAAAAGAAAAAGGCGATGCTGTAGCTATTGATGAGCTCTGATTTGCACCTCAAACATGTTTCAAGGCTTTTGGCACAACATCTGGTGCCGTGAAGTCGATCCGCCGTTCTGGAAAAAAAAAATGGATGCACCTTGGCACTTGTGAAAGCAGGGTGAAAACACAAAAAGGGCGAAATGCATTACCCAAGAGTCTCCTGAGAGCAAGCTCTTGTCACTGTCCGAGGTGCTGCAATTACTCTGAGAGCTTCGGCGTGAGAGACGCTCGGCACGGCGCGTTCTTTGGCAAAGTACCATGCGCATACTGTGGTGCAGTCGTTTGGGTGCATTTGTTAATGTACTTCAAAAAAAAAAAAAAAAAAAAAGGTACTAGCACACGAATGCTGCTATTTCTGCGATATCAAATTGTACTTTCTACTTTGTAGTTACTGACCGAAATAAGGATTTTGTCAGATATAAAAATAATCCTTTCCCTGATAAATGTTATCAGCCCATTAAATTGCCGGCGGTTGTTATCACTAACATTATAATGCTTTAGACGTGGCAAAATACACATACTCACACGTTACAGTTTTAAACACATGGTGAACGTTGTGAATTCAAACTTTTAAGAAACAAGGAACAAAACATCATAGTTTGGGTTAAATAAGTACAGTTGTTACCAAACCTAAGTTACGTAAGTCAGTTAAGTACATTACGTTCATCACAAAAGTTAACGTGACGGAAGTCAACGTGTAAGTCCTAAATGAAAGTCCTGCGTTTGTCTGACCCACCCATCTACTTCAATCTCATCTGGGGGGGGGGGGGGGGGGGGGGTTCTCATTGAACTGGGAAGTCGGAATTAACTTAAGGAGCTCAAATCCTTTACTTAACTTTTTTCTTATCGTCAACAATACCATGAAATAACTGAAACAAATAACGTCTGTCTGTCTGCTAAACTCCTTCAACATTGTCTGTCCTCACAGCCCCATGAGCATTTTCCCGCCGATGATGTAAATCTATTGAAACAACCAGGCAGCGACCTTATGAAGGTAGATTTGTGTCTTTTGTGTCACAGGTTACTGTGATGAGCGGCATGGAGGTAAGTTGACATTATATTGCTCTGGTAGCACTTCACTTTGTTTTCATGTTGTTAGTGTCGTGGAGTCTCTTTTTTTAAAGAACGACATGAGGCGTTGTTGACATGAAGCTTCACTTTCTGCGTGCATGTGACGTAAGTCGAACCCACCAATAGAAACTCCTGGCTCATTCAGCAGCGTATGCCCCGCCCACTACGTCCAAACTCAACTCGTAGCTTTACGTTTTGGTTTTGGTTTTGAAACCGTAGCTTTTCGTTTTGAAAGCAAAGGTTTTTGTTTTGCAACCAAAAATTATAGTTTCATAAGCAAAACTAACAAATAATTTATTCTCAGTTTATATATTTTCACTTACAAACTTGATTTTTGATTGCAGTGCGAGAAATTTGCTTTCAAAACATTTTTTTTTTGTTTGCGTAATAAAGACACAAATCTACCTTCATACGACCTCCGGTCCTGATAAGGGAAGCCGAAGCTGAAGTGCCTTAAAATTGCATTCTCTACTGGAGAGGGGGCGACTCCTCTGGTTGTATAGAAGTCTAGTCTAAAATGACTCTACTTCTCTCTTGATTTATTCCCTCAGTAAACATTGTAAACATGAGTTTATGGTCTCAATCGCTAGTTTCAAGTCTTCTTCAACACAGCATGATGTTCATTTAATACATTATGGTTAAATTATGGTATTTAGTGTAAAATAGACTACCTGTGGCTACCTTGTGATTGACAGGTCGCTACCCAACCAGAGCCGTATACTGCGTCTCTACGTCACTCCTCCGCCATCCTAATATGTTCACTTCCGTTCGCTGGTTGCAAAAAAACAAGATGGCAACGCCCAAAATCCAAGATGGCGCCAGTCAAAATTCCAAAATAAAGGCTTTAAAACTGTAAACTGGGGGAAGTCACAGCGACTATGTCCACTTCTTATAAACGATACAGTGTATACAGACTGTTAAGTCATCGTTCAGTAATATTGGTCAGCGACTGCCAGATTACTAGTTTGTCCGACAAAGTTACGAACCATAAATTCAGGAAACTCTTGAGAGGTTTAAGGGTGAAAGGAGAAATTAAATACGGTAAAAGTCACATTTGTTACTGCACTTTAGGTACAGAGTCAAACTTTGCATGGAACCCAGCACACAGCGGCCTCCTTATGACTCATCCCTGCTTGAGTCTGACTCATACCGCCAAAACATGACCCCAATGCAATCTGACCCAACGTCATATTTTAGTCATTCAGAACTAACATGGGTTAGAAGGTTTGAATGTGATCGTGAAACGAGGGAGCGAGAGGGGGTTCTTAATAATTTACATTTGAAAATAACCAAACTTGAACCTGACAAGAGCCTGAAGCAATATGCAAGACAAAAAGTAGGAGGAAAACGGTCACAGACATTGTTAAGTGGCGTCTTCAGCAATTCAACGACTCATCGCCTAGATTAAAGAAAAGGCTTTGCACAGTTTAGAAGAGGCATGAGAAAAGATTGGGTCATGTTTCTTCCAGAAAAATCCAAGCTGCAGATAAGAAAGGACTAATCTGATTTATCACATAATGTATTCCTAAAGTATTCATTCCTTCTGGGGCGGCATAGTAGGTGGTCCCCAGAGTGCTAATTGTCCTTATCAAATATGAAAAGATATTTGCTCTAATAATGTAACTCATAATGGCGTCGTTTCACTAGAATTACCATATGCAAAATGAATGTCAAGATTGACTTATAGATACTTCTGTCTATCCATAAAAGCACATTTTAAATGTGGACATTATAGGTGTATTTCTAGAGTCAAATTAATGTTTTAAATATCTGTTGGCTAAATCTTTAATGACACTACTGTCATGTGATAAATGTGTTCACTTCTGTCATCAATTGAAGTGTGACTGTTGAGGCAATATTCAGCTGTTTATTCATTGCATTAAACTGTGTATATTAGCCATTTATCGGTTTATAACGTTTTCACCTGCCATCCCTTTATTTTTTTGGGGCTTTTTTCCTGTCAGGAGAGCAGGCATCAAAGGAAGGCTGACTAGTCCAGCTAAATAATGTATGAGACAAAAGGCTCACAGACAGAGCGTTAGATACAGACAGAGGCAGGTTACAGCATGCAGGGTAAACACAACTCCATACAGCAGCCAAATGAAAACAGATCAGCTGAGAACAAAGGAAGTGGGCTAGTGTAAATAGTGAGTGACTAATGAGGACTTGGCAACAGGTGAGTTGGGGGTGTGGTGACTGCAGAGCTAACGAGGGACAGGTGAAACTAATCAGGGCAATCAAAAGTGGCGGGAAACTGTTAACCCCTTAGGCTTCTTTTAGCAATCCATTGAAATCATTTATCTCTTACTTTTAGGCATTTATTTCAACCCGTTTATCAATAACTTTAAGCTAAGTTGCTTTTTGAAATTTCTGATGTTATTTTTTAACTTTTTGCTGTTGTGTTTTAGGTCTTTTTTAAATTGTTTGTGCTTTTATGTGAAACTTGCTTTTTTTTTTTTTGCACTCCCAATTACAACAGATAGTGCTCAGGTGTTACAGATGATTCACTATGTGGATTTTTTTGTATATGGATGACCCAAAAATGCCAATTTTAGCATGTTCTTGTACCAAAACAGACATGGAACCTGACGAGCAGCTTTTACAGTTTATATGCGCTGCAAATTGCGCTGAAAAGTTTTTAAAAAAGCAGGAAGAAAACGTTAAGTTTGGGTGAAATCCTTCTAATTGCCGTTAATTGTGAACGCACCGGAGAGCCACGGCTCAATTTTTCTCCCCGAACAAAAAATGACAACGGTCCTTTTGAAGGAGAAGAAGAAAATATCTTCAGTCTTGGAGCCATCTTAATCTGTAAGCCTGGGACAGAGGAACATGAACGGGTTATGGTGCTGACGAAGGATTTTCTTCTCACAGAAAAGGTGAGTAACGTTCCAATAATGCAGCGGCTGTGATTAGTGAGACCTTTGAAGAGTCTCTGAGATGCTATCAGTCCTGCTAAAGCCGGGACAAAGATCCGATACTGTACTCACATGGGACACACAACAAATGCTGTTAGCTTTTATAAGACAGGGTGTGTGTATGTATATATATATATATATATATATATATATATATATATATATATATATATATATATATATATATATATATATATATATGCATGCATTGAAGTGTGAACGGGTGTGTGCTTGTTGTAAACCTGTTTTTTGGAGAGTGACCTTGCTGTCCAATAACATCTAACCATGAGATGTTCATATTCTGATGGCTGCTCACAAAGACCTCTCCAGGAATTTGTGATAGTTTTTTTTCATAGTTTTTTTTTTTTTAGCATACAAAGTTTGCCTTTTTAGTGAGTTTACCCATGCAGGTGGGGGAATAAAAAGGACACATTTTCAGATAAATGCAATTTCAGTGCATTTGTCAGTGGTTTTAAATGATGATTGACCTTTCGCCAGGCCCGGCCCCAAAATGGCGAAAGTCCAATTCTATGTTTACAGCTGTAACAAGGCTTTGAAAAGAATGGAAAAGCAGAATGATTTAGTTATATTCAGGCTGGTCTCATCCAGCATTCAAAGCTAAAGCTACGAAAAGTAAGGTGCCATAATCGTATCCCACGAATCTATTTTGCGTCTTATCTTTTTAGCTTTTTCCTCGATTTGATTGGCCTTCTCTTATTTAAAATACCTGAGCAACAGATTGTATTGTGAATGTAGCTCTCAAATTCATATTGAAGTGAATCTTCTCGACGATACTTCAGAACGATTATTGCAGAAATCTGCCCTCATTCTCTTTGAAATGTCTCTCACTGACCTAGCAAACAGGAACCAAGAGGGGAGGGGCTTATCAAAGGGTCAATTGGAGCGATAATTTATGTTGTTAACTGGCCTGAACAACTGCTTGAATCAATCATAGGGGGATGGCATGTTTACTGCTGCATCGTTATTATGTTTATGGGCTGTGATGAGTTTACAGTCTAATCTATGAACCTAATTACCAGGCTGAATTTCTCTGCCTTGTGTGGAAAGGGCCTCGCTTCCACACATTTTCTTTACAGTTTGCCAGGCAACGTCATGCAGTTTTCATGAAGACGCCCGGAAATATTTTTAATATCTTTGTGTCCTATTAAAAAAAAAAAAGCAACTTTACTTAACAATATGGTCATTTCAGGCGAGCTACAGTCAATGCATCACTGCTGGACTTGGCCTTGATTTGCATCCTTTTTCTTCCCATCAGGCAGCCTTTCAGCCTTTTCAATGAATAAACCCTCTGCAATGTCTGCTCTCAGCAGGTTCAGATCATCTGACTCAGACATAGTGGTGGTGCAGTCTGCCAATCGGCCTCTCTATAATCATCATTCTGCCAGTGAGAACACTTCAGGAAATTGGTTTATTAATCTAATAAACAGCGTTTATTGTTCGGGGACGAGAACACGGCACAAGAAGTTTAGGGATTACCAAAGTTATTAGAGTTCATCCTGAGGGGAACACGAACGCATGGACCAAATGTTATCCACCTAATAGATTGAGGCATTTCACTGATAAACACCACAGCAACAGACAGACCAGCACTGTCATCCCCATGATGGTGTCGCTAAAAAGATACCAAAAGTGGATCTTCAGTCGAGAAAGCGTTACCAATATCATAAAGGTTGAGAAAAAGCAGCAACGTGAAGCGTACCTGAAGTTGTTCCCTCAGTTGTTCCCTCAGTTGTTCCCTCAGTTGTTCCCTCAGTTGTTCCCTCAGTTGCACTATTTGTACAGAACATGGTGTGAAAAAGTTGCAAATGCCAATTATTTCTCCACATTAATAGACCTAGATTTATATTTAAAACCACTGATTAGAGCAGTGAACTCAGCTGTGATTAGTGTTTCTGAATCTATTATCTGTGAGAGTGTTATATTCTTAATTACTGACAAGGTGGAGTTGATCAGATCCACTAATTCACACTCTGTCACCTTCCTGGTATCAGTTTTTATGTTTGTAAAAAAAAAAATGTTTTTGCAAGAACTTTCAGGTATGAGCACCAGCTGGCTCGACATCTTTACAATCTAATTTCTCTTGGAACCAATCCACCCCCACACATAATTAACCCGATGTCAATGCAACCTTTTTATTTCTACAATCCCTGGAGAATGACTTCAAAGCAGTCGCCTTAAACATCACCTTTTTTTCTTATCTGAAAAGCAACGAGCAACATCAACACACTTAATTCTTGGAGCTGAATGTCGCTGAATAAGACATTTTTAGGCAACGAAAAAAAGGTTACAAGAAAGTTTCTTGAACTGAAAACACTGAAAGGGTTAAAGTTGTAAGACAAAAACATGGACAGCTTCCAGACCGGACAACGTCGTGGCAGAGACCTGTCAATCACAATGTAGCCCCGCCCAAAAGCATACTCCGCTTTATGGTCTATTTGACACTAAATTGGACCATAATGTACGAAATGAACATCATGCTGTAATGAAGAAGACTTGAAACTAGAGATTGAGACCATAAACTTATGTTTACAATGTTTACTGAGGTGATAAATCAAGAGAGAAGTAGAGTCATTTTCCATTTTCTCATAGAAAGGAGTCGCCCCCTGCTGGCCATTAGAGAGAATGCACGTGTAAGGCACTTTCATGTTGGCTTTTATCCTCTATTTGGCTTTTCAGAGGCTGCCGCCGGTTACGTCGTAGTGGTATTAGATATATCTTGATGTTATGTGTTCATTTCAAGCAGCTTTTTTTTTAATCGCACCAACATATTTTAAGATCGGATCGTAACCGTGAACACTCTCCACAAATGCATCTTTGTTATGTCCCTCTGCGTTGCAGCGGACAAAATGTTGAGGAGAGAATCGTCCCGGATATTTTATGACATAAACACAAGGTAAGTGCTTCTGCTGCATATAAATAGCATCATTTCATGCCAACCATCATTACACACCAGCGTCATTAAACATTGCCTCAGTCAATCAGACGTCCGCAGAGAGCCTCTGGACAGCGTTCGTAATGTCACGGCGGTTATACTCCGAAGCCTGCAGCTGTCTGGGGTCTGGCGTCGGATATTTTCGTCCTTGCATGGCCGCAATGTAGGTTTATGGATAATAAAACGACAACTGGACAATGTTTATTTTGTCCTACAAAAGATCAACATCATCACGTCCAGAGGTTATAGCTGTAGTTTATCTCATTATATGATGGATGATATGTATACACATTGTGAAACATATTGACCATTAGCAAAGCCCTGACCTCCTTTAGTCCCTGCTGCTGTTGCTGTCAAGCTATCCATCCATGAATGAACAGTGTAATTGTAAATGATAACGGGCAGAGTTACCGCTCGAAACTTTATTCAGCGATAGATCATTGTTTTCAGACAAAAGCAGGCTTCCAATTTCCAGCCCACAGCTGTCCATTTTGCCTTGTAAAAAATCCCCCCAAAAAATCTAGAGCTGCACGTTTTAGGTAAAAAGTCCTCTCCAGATGATGATCCATGTGTTAGGCAGTGTTACAGCCCTGTAGGCCACTAGCAGTGAGGGAAGCAACAAACCTGCAGATGTAGTTTATTGTACCAACCAAAAGTAAGAGTTACAAAGTTATAAAATAGGACAGAAAAACAACATATATATATATTAAGCTAAACCATAAAATAAACCAAACAAAACACGCTCCCTAACCCAGCATAATCCCTCTGAACCATTACGGCCGAAATAGACAAAAATAAATCCTAGCTGGTGTTGAGCGAGGCAGTCAAACATCTGATTAATGAACGAATGTACGAGTAATTACTGAACACAATAAACCTGACCGGATCCCACAGCCACAGAACTGGTTAACCTTCACGCGAACAATTTACCCCAGTTAGCTTTCACTACAACTAAAACACAGGTTGACAGTACCAGACAGCCACAGAGGAGGACCGCTCAGTCTAAATCACAGCCGCCCTGGCATTTACCCGAAGACGCTTTTGTCAGCCGGGCCGATGATTGACGGCTGGAACCAGAGGCGAAAAGAAGGAGGGGCACAAACACGAGTGGGAGGTCCGGAGGCGTCGCCCAGGTGGAAATCTGCACCACAGTAAAACATTACAGGACGGTCACTTGCAGACCGTAACAGGCATGGTATTAAATGAGCTTTGCTTATGAGTATCACACTGCTCACCGCATGCGTCTAAAGGTCTTGCTGTGCCTAGTTACGGTTGCTAAGCTGCGAGTTCACGGCGGTGACCTGAATAAATTACTGACTAACAACGAAATGTGCCACTGTTATTTTCGCAACACATCATGTTGCCTGTAAACGTGTTGAATAAATAATAGCTGCTAAATAAACACCGTGATGCGTTCCTATCTAGAAGGCGGTAAACTCCTCAAACACAACTTGAGGGCTGTATTGCAATCCACAGAGAAATCTTAGATTTAAGCGCCGCAGCTTGATGTGCTTCCACTGTGAGAGGTTACGCGATTGCATTACGCTCTCCGATGAATTGGACATTTTTTTTTCTTTTGCCATTACTCAAACTGCGGCAGATGGGAAGTGAAGTCATCAGCGTGCGACGCCGATAACGCCTGAACTCAGTTGATGTATTCCGAGACGGCTCTGTTGCTGTGATCGGACCTAATGGAAACAGATGTTGTGTTCCATGGGACACGGCATCTCCAGCACGGCACGCTGGCTGCCAGGACGCCTGGTGCACGAGAGACACTCTTGCTGCTTTTCATCTCCCGCGCTCGCGTCACATCACAAATAATCTTCCGGGGGAAACGGCGTCGTAACAATAACACCCGTGCTCACTAGCTGAAACAAGAAAAGGAACCTTCACGAAACGTCGCGGCTAAACACGCAAATCAACGAGGAGATTTTGTTTCTGTTTTTCCGCTCGGCACGTCCAAGAACACAAAAAGCAAGAAACAAATTGTCTCTCTCAATAGCCCAGACATAGCTGCACACAAAAATTACCTCTGAAAGGCCATGAGAGAGGCGAAACAATTTCCTTACAAGTGCAAAAACAGTGGGTGCGAATGCGGGGGTTGAGAGACAAAGAATATTATTATGCATAGCCGGTGTGTTGTCTAGGAAACTCTAATTGGAAGTAGTTTTGCACTCAGCTCTAATAAAGCTAATGGAAGCAGAGGTATCATATCACGGTCTGCCACATTTCTCTGTTCATTAGCTCGAATCTCTGGAAGCAGGGTGCGTCTTTGTTACCTGTTCACCGGCTGTGCTTGTCAGCCAATGCGCGACCCTGAGAAGGCTCCCGTAGATGATGCAGCAACGGAGGTCAAAGATGGAGGAGTCGCAACTGACCGACGGACCATCAAAACCGACGGCATCTCGACTCCGTCACGAACCATAAAGAAGGCGCGAGATGGCAAGATGGAATCCATTATCCCCTCCTCTCCACTCTAAACGAGGCATCGGCAAGCACACTCCTCAATGCCTCGTGAAGACAGCTCACAATCAATGGGCTTTAATCACGTCCATTTTCCCTCTTTTTTTTTTTACCCTCAATAAAGAGGAGAAAATGTCTCAAGCTCAATTGCCTCTAATAACATTGAAAGGGAGCAAGATGTGTTGAAGTGGGCGGACAGGCGGCATTTGGAGAAGTAAGGGTCATAAGTTCATCACGCAGCAATTATACACAATGTTGTCATTAGGACGGGGTCTGTAAGCGCTGCACGCACACATGGGTTTTAGCTGGAAACATTATTGAAGAAAAGCTGCACGAATATCAAACACCCATAGAGCCGTCATATCGTCGGCGCAGGAAATATGAACCGCAAAATTGTTCTAAGTCGTAATAACTGCATCCAGCAGACAAGGAGCAACGTTAGCATTCATTTAAGTCCACTCTTGTAGCTCCATTTTGGTCTCCACCTTCTGATGAGCTTCTTAGTGTAGTCCTAATTCAGACGTACCAGCAGACGTGGTCCATAGAACCAAAACATTGAACTAAAAGAGTGTAAAAAAAAAAGCCCCGCAAAGCTGCACTGTTTGGTTTTTTTCACTGCCACTGTCACGTTTCGCATCACTTTTTAATATGTTAAAAAGTATTGAATAGTGCAGCTCGCTTTACAGAAACAGTTTGGCATGTTTTTAAGTCAGGTGTCAAATTCATTGTGTTCATTTAAATACCACCGCTTCCAAACTGTCCATTGAGCGGGAAGTTATTGATCGGAGGTCATGAATATGTAATGCAGTGTGTAATTCACCGTGTGCGTCTGAGGCCACTAAAGCACATTGATCTGTCACAATAATACCTCTCTTCACTGTGACAAATATCAGCAAGAGAGAAAGAGAGAGAGAGAGAAGAAAATATGACTCTGCCTTAAATAAATATCAGAGAGACATAATCACCCTCATTTTCAAAACGGCATGCTGCTGAGGCAAAGCTCAACGATGTTATTCATTAAATCACATTCACCTTATTAATTCTTAATCTGCGCTCCTCCGTTGGCGGAGCTGCGGTTGATGAGTATTCACTTGTGAATTAAAAGAGGAAAGTGTATCTGCTCCACTATCGCTGGCTGGATGCTCTGCACAAAGTGAGATCAGGCTACTAATCTTCATTTAAAGTTTATTCACATATTGTGGTTGATGTGAACTCCAGAGCCTTTACACCTTTAATTTAGGGACAACAACACCTGAACTCAGCCAGCACCCATAAACCTCTGTGTTTGTGTTTGGTAATGAGTGAGAACGTAATCTAGGAAAGTCGCCGACTGCGTTATTTTGTGTGTCTCTGCTCGTCAAAGTCAGATTTTGTGTCTGTTTTGATGTTAAACACATCTGGACGGACACATTGCGATTCACACGGAGGACAAATTCCACTTTTTCATGATTCTATCACGCGGCAGACTACCTTAGCTTAGCATAAAGAATGGAAACAAGGGGAAACTAGCTAGCCTAATTTGCAGGGCACGTTAAATGTGTGTTTGATTTGTACAAAATCCAAAGTGTGTGCATTGATTTGGTTTTAAATGATGTCATGTCCCCGAGTCTTTCTTTGAAGGGCGACGTTACCTCCAGGAGTCTCTGCTGGTAACCTCACGGCGACAACAAGACTCCAGGAAAGTACTACTGAGAAATAATCCGGCACATAATCCCGTAGCGACCCCTTTCCCAGCATTCCCTTCACCTGACCTTTCCCACCCACTGACTCACCTGCTTCCCATTTCCCTAATCGGCCTTCGCAGTACTTATACCGGCACCGTCTCCAGCTCCTCATGTGAATGTGTTAATTGGTGAGCTTTCGAGGTGCTGGAAGGTGAATTTTGTTATCTTTGGGGAGAGCCAGACAAGCTCTTTCTGTGTGTTTCCAGATTTTGGTGCTAAACTAATCTAACAGCTGCTGGTGTTGATATGTACTCTACAAACATCAAAGACATCTCATCTAACTCTCAGCAAGAACAACAAAAAAAAAGAAGGAATATCTCGCAAAATGTCAAACTATTCCTTTCAGAGTAGGAGTAATCACATCTTTACGTCCGCAGCTGAAAATGGGAGGAGCCTTGTTTTCAAGTCCCTTTAAGTCCGTTGCACCGATTGAAGGAGAGATAAATCGTGTGTTGGCAGCGTCTTTCCATATGCCAGCCTGCCTCCCACAAGGCAAATCTGTCTTTTCAAGGCAGAGGCCTCTCCTGCGGTGATGGAGCACCTCGGGGAGCCCCATGAATGCAGAAATTGCATGACACACCTTTTTTCTGAGTAGCTATTTTCAGATGACTGCGTGGTCCATCTTTCAATCCATGAAAGCCCCCCTCCAACCTTTCCCCCGGGTTTTTCCTCTCTTTATCTCCGAACGCCTCTGAATAAAATATGCAGAAAGCCGAGACGCCTCTCGAGAGGTTAGCGAGGAAGCGAAGTTTGGATTCCTTTGGGGACCTCGCGCGGCGAGAACGGGATGGCTCACGAGATGGCTCTCTCTCTCTTATCGGAGCAAATCTTATCAGCGGAGGAGTGATCTCACCTCTCCAGCTGGACGCCAAAGTCAGCGTGAAGGTTGATGCTCGGAGCTGAGAGGATAGAAGACGTGCTCTTTGTCGAAAAGGCAAAATCTCAACGGGCTTCATTCAATTTCCAGACGTTGTTGCGCGATAAGAAAAATAAAAATAAAATTGGTGTCGGGGAGGGGGGGGGGGGGTAAAACATGAATTCAGAATTACACAACAGCTTTAACGAGGGAAAGAAATATCCAACGACGCACTGGCCTTGAAGCAACAAAAAGCCAAGGTCCTCTGGTCGTGAGGGTCTCAATCTGAATAGCAATGACTCAGAACGCCACACGAACATTAATGCTGGTATTCAGTCAAACAGAACGCTTCTATTATATCGCACTAACATTTCATTTCAGTCATGAGGGTTACGCCTCTTCCTTTTGGTTCCTGAACTGTTTTGTCACCCTGTTCATTTATTCACGTCAAGGTGACGGTGTGGCTCTGCGTCGCTCACCGTCTCATCCTCTTATCCCCTTCTTTGGGGAAATACCGATTGATCAAAGACACGATAAATCCCATAAACCAAAGTAAGTCCGCAAAAAAAACTGGAATGCCACGCTGAATTCAGCTGTATCCAGTGAGCTACGGTTTCTTTCTTACTCGCTCGCCTTTCATGTTGCACATGGCTTATTCCCCTGAAGTATAAAAAAGGTTATGCCCATGGGTGTTCTTTAAAGTAGTTATGGCTCCTCCGGCACTTGTCTACTAGTAGTGCCAATAATGACAGTGAAAAACTCCCTCCGGGGGGGGATTCCTCCCTTGAAATTGCCTGCCATTATTTTGCCATTTCTCTTTACAAATCATCTATTCTGTATGTCAAGGATGAGTCATGCTGACCCTGGCTGCTGTCATGCTCCGTGTATTCATCTGAGGCTGGATTACTATGTATGTGACATGCCAGGTTTAACAGGACATGACTGTACTGACGGTGGAATATTAGAGCCACGACGTTGTGATCTTTTAAGGCGGAACGAGTCGGCAGGGCTTTGAGGGATCGTTAACGGCGACGCATTAAGGATGTTTCATTGTATTGTTGTGGTTTGTCAAAGTGGAGCTATTGACGCTCGCTCGGGTCGGTCGACACTCGAGCAAAGGGTCTTGCTTACTGTATACTTGTGTACATGTACTTGTACATTTACACTGGAAGTCAGATCCTGGGAGCAAAAGCAGAAAAACCCCCAATAAAAATGTGGCTCATTACAAGGAAATTCAAAATTGTATATATGTATTGTCAGCAAAACATACTTTGTTATCCAAAGTGCTAATTAGGCAGAATAGCCCCTAGCATTAACATAAGCATGTTTTTTTAAAATTGTTTCTGGGTTTTGTGGAGATCATTTAATCGCCTGGATTAGTAGATCAGCTCCTCGGCCACAGACAGCCGAAGGGCCCCAAAAGCCCTGAGTTCGCTGTGTGGTAATTGGCTTATGGTATTTTTTATTTAATGTAAAACAAAATGAGGAATTTGGGAATATGCATTCACTAAATCAAACTACCGACTGCCATGATGAGTGCTTTCACACAGGTCCTGATCGCATCACCTGACACCGAAACCCGACTTGACCCTCGTCGTTATTTCAGATTATTTTGTGCTTTACATGGCGCTTACCCCTAATTAGTTTTTCATCAAAGCTCCACACAACAAAACCTCGGGCAAAATGATTCTCCAGGAATACTGCGCATGTTGCACAAAGAGGGGGGGGGGGGGGGGGGAGAATGGGGGACGAACAGGTGGCTCATGTTTCACCCTAGGGCCTCCTGGGCAATGTTGATGTATAACAGTAAATCATCTTTGTACATTGATCACATGTTTTGCGTTTCAATCTCAATCTGTGAACGTGCAAGTGGCGAAAAATCCCCCTAATGTCATTCAGTTGTATTTGAGTAGATATACCAATTCACTAAACTGTTGACTTTTTATTTTTTTTTTGCACGATGCAGTTATGTCTCGCGATGCTCAAAGGGCTTAGTTAACACCAGTCACGATGTCGCGTGTTTGATTTGACAGGATGGGGAGCTTCAAACTGTGGGACACGCTTCAAGCGCTAAGGCAGCTAAACATAGGCGTTGTTTAAAGGAGACCATCATCATTAGGTAATTCTCTTAGCAGGAGGGTTGAGAGAGAGAGAAAACACACACACACACACACACACACACACACACACACAGAGAGAAGTTTAATTTGTACAAGCTTAACTTTTCCTGGCTCTAATGGGGCAAACACATTACTTCCAAACAGTAGTTTTAATGGGGGATTGATGGACCAGATTCATGCTTCAAACTACAAGAACAAGTGTGCTCTACTTGAATAAGATGGTAATTGGCGTTAAGCTGTTCTCAAATAGTTTGCTTTGGTTTTATTTTTGGGAGTATTTGAAGTGGGACCTGTAGAAGCACAGCAGCCTCTTTTTTTTTTTTTCTGGCACAAACGAAACGAGTCGTTCGTCAAACAAACGCATTATTTGAAACACAGTAAACCCACATCAGAAGCTCACCCGCTGGCCTCCGAGACAGATTATTTATTTAACTTTTGTTCTGCTTCGCGTCGTGCCTTTTTTAGTGCGAAACATCAAAAGAGCAGCGAAAACAGAATAGCGCTGAGCGTATAAATAACTCGAAACCGTGACCTGATTTTGTAGCTGCTTATGAACATAAATGTTTCGAAATGATCAATATCGCCAAATCAGTCCTGTGAGGCTGCAGCTGTACCCGACCACCCCGGGTCAAATATCAAAGAGTCAAACGAGGAGCTGGTACTGTAAATGAAATCCCTCTACCAGTGCAGACCTGCTGGAGAGTGATAAACCACCCACACACACACACACACACATATATATACACACGGCCTACCGGGGTAGTCAAGGAGCTACCGTTCCTCCCTTCAGACCACCACAGGCAAATCTGAGTCTGCCTGGATCCCACTCGGTTCCCAGCAGATAGCGCGGAGCGAGATGCAGCTTCCTGCCCTGTAGCCATGCAACAGAGTGCGAACATGCAGTGGAGCGAATGCCCAATTTAGGGGAAAGAGGATGAAAGAGGGAAATTCGGTGCTGGAACTTGGGCCTGGTGGGAGATTGCGAGGGGGGATTTTTTTTTTTTTTTTTTAAATGTGTATTGATGCCCTGGGTGAATTTTTATGCACACAAGCAATAACCACCACAAGAATATAACAGCTCCAGTGAGGCTTACCAACAAACCCAAAACCACAGCCGGAGCGCGGTAATGACTTGTGGTCACGGAAGGCTGGAGAGCTCCCTTTTTTTTCTTTTTTTTTTTTTTGCATGGTGAGTGTCAGCAGGTGTTTTTTTGTTTTTACACACTCGTGGTGAATAGACGTGTATCACGAGGGAAAAAACCCCAATTGATTCATCACCAGAGAACCGTCTCCATAAGTGCTCCCCGCTCGTTTCCCTTTGCTTGCTCAGCATATTGATTCAAGACAGAAAGCTCAAGACTGGTACGATCCCAACAAGCCAGAGATGGATCATTAGAAAGGCGGGGACGTGGAGGAGGAGAGCGCGAGGGCTGCTGCTCGCTTAAATGTGAAGATTATAAGGCGGTGAAATGGGTCATCGACACACCACCTGAGCGTAATCTGGATCTGGATGTGTAAGAACGACACGGAAGGCAAGTGGGAGTGAAGCACCTGCCCTCATTTCCCCCTATTTAATGGCGATATATTGGGGAGAACTTCTCATGATGGCCCGTTTTTGTGAAATTTGAAAAAAGTTACAATTAAAGCCTGGTTCTTAATAATAATGATAATAACTATATACTCCAAATAGCATGAGAAAATGGGCCCGTGGACAGTGACACAGACATGTGGAAGGCCCCCCCCACCTCTGCCCACATGAACCAAGAAACCTACGACATGACTACAAGCAATATGGCCGTGTCTCTTTGTGGTAATTTTGCATATCGTTGTTTTTGTTTTTCCATCTGTTTGTGGCCCTTTTTACATTTCTTCGTGTCTTTGATTGACTTTCCATCAAGAACAGTCAGTTTAAAGTCACTTCATACAGATGTTCCCCCGGTTCATTCATCCATCCTTGATAATAAAGCCAACTACCTTCCACTTTGGGACTTTTGTGGGAGCGGCAATGAGAGGGTCCTGGGCCACCCATGGATTCATGAAGAGAACTTGATCCAGCATCAAGGGGCCCATAGACCAGGCGCACTAGCGTTTCTTTTAACCCCCCCCCCCCCCTGGATTTAAAGAAGGGCTAGTCCAGTATTTGAACTGGGAAGTTGATTGACCTAAAAAAAATTAAAATGTCAGTCTCATTTCCAATGTAAGTCTATGGAGAAAAGTCTTTTTGGGACACATGGCATCACATGAACAAAAAACAACAGAAGTTGTAATTTGACATTTTTGGCCCTTATATTAATACTGACTTGATACTCCAGAGCCGGGTGCAGTTCTTGGGAGCTCGGTGCCTCACCGGGCCACCTCTCTGTCCCCGCCCCTGATTCCAGATCAAATAAGAGCGGCAGTGGTTTGATGCCAAAAGACTCACTAGAAACCCAAACCCTGTTGTAGAAACCCCCCCACCACACACACACACACACACACACACACACACACACACACACACACACACACACACACACACACACACACACATTAAGAGCCTCGGTGTATGCTATTCAGGCCTCAAGCAAAAAGCCAGACACGGGATGCAATAAAGGGAGCCGACGGTCATCACAGTCGCTATCGGCTCATTTCATGCCGTCGCCAGAGACGAAGCAATCACACCTGACGGCTCCTGGACAACGGGCCTTTTGAGATGAGCCTTGCTTTTTGTGCGGCACGGCAAAAAAACAACAAAAAAAAAAAAAACCCAACAGTAATTGCCCTCCTTGTCAGGCTGTGTCATTAAGTCAGGCGGAGTGAAACACGCCATCCGGTTGAAGCGATAGGATACAGGCTGCTCGGCCGGCAGAGACCTGTGCTGAATGTCAAATGATTCAGCTGTTTACAAAGTGGAGGGATGGTTGGTGTGTGTGTTGACTTGGTCAGGTTGATTATATGGAAACGCTGGCATATCAATGTGATGTGGATAAATACCCCCCCCCCCCCCCCCCCCCCAACAGATGATATGAACACTGAGGCGGAGAAATACACAGCAATTAAAATGCGTTGGTTTACCTTATTAACATTAATGATCAATATATAACCAGAAATGTGTTACCACGAGCATGTACTGTGGATGTTGTAGAACAGTTTTATAAAACGCTTTCATAATCAGAGGTCTATGGCTGTATTTTTTTATTAAATATGCATTTATAAGCTCGTGGTTCGCTTCTTTAGAGCAGCTATGATCAGTATTTCTATGTTGACAATGGATCAAAGAGCTTGCATGTGAAAAGGGGGGGGTCGCTCCTAAAAACCCTCGGAGAATTACCGGCGGACGTTCTGCTCAATGTTTTGGTTTCAGGGCAGCTGTCTGCAGCTCTGTATGTTTGCAACGAAGAGGAAAAAAAAAAAGTCAGTGACTGGTGAGTGAACATGGCGTAACAATGACTACGATGAATATTTCAAATGGCAGCAAAACTTTGTGTATTTCAGAAACAGTAAAGCTTTCCTTCAAAATGAATAAAATGCAGAAAACATTTTAATAAAATGTAACTCAGTACAAATCAATAAGTCAACTCAGCTCTCCGCACGCAAATGCAGAACTCATCCAGATCGTTTGCAGGTGAAGAGGATCACACAAAATAACACTTTTTCTTTTAAAAAAAAAACAAAAAAAGGGTTTTATACAGAGGACTTTTAGACATTTTTTTTTTTAGGACAAACCATCAGCAGCCATTTCTTGATGACAAAAAAAAGGCAATCGTTTGAAAATGACTTCCTGTCTCCAGAAACGGTGACTTCTTCAGTGAAGGGGATTCATGACAATCGTCCAAACCTAACAGCAGCCATCTTTTTTTCTTCTTCTCTCAGTGCTACTTTGTTACACGCCGCCAGCGAGACGCTTCGAAAAGGCTTGAAGACTTCTTCTGTGGGTCAACATGAGGAAAAATAACTTAATGATAAAACGTGAAGCGGACAGAACGGCGTGTGGGAAAGTCTTTTATGACCACTGACCGCCTTCTCACACGAGCCACACGCTGACAAGCAATGCTGGAAAAACCAGCCACTCGTACTGCGTTATCATTTGGTTTCTGTGGGGAAACAATCTGGTGAGATGTTCTTGCCGTGTGTGTGTGTTTGTGTAATGGGGGGTAGTGAATGCGATGAAGAAGAAGAGGCCACATGTGAGATGCAGCAAATAGGGAAACAGTGGATGGATGGATGGATGGATGAACAGATGGGGGGGGGTTGGGTAATATTTCACGCAGCCGACCGTCGACGGATGACAAACGCTCCCCTCTGCAGCTGTCCCAGGTAGATCCTCATCTTTGTACTGTCGCTCGTCTTCCTCACCCAAATCTGGACAACAAAAAAAGATTCGGACATTTAGAGACGAGTGCACAAACCACATCCATGTTTCAACCAAAGACGCGGCAGAAATACATTCACATCGTAATCAGAATGCTCTCGTTCCTCTTCCAGGGATCGCTCCTCCTCAGCGATAGTCTTGCGTTGGTTATCGAGGGAAATTATCACTCGTAGTTAGTTCATAAATAAATCTCTTCCGCTTCCAACTAACCGACATATGCAGCTAGGGTTGGTACTCCTGAGGAACTAGCAAGAGTACGCTAGATTTGTGAACGCATCCAACCGGGAAAAAAAACTTTTCCAATGAAAGTAGCTAGCAGCATTAGCGCGAGCTAATTATTTTTTTTTTGTCAGAGCATTTGATTTATTTATTACCGTCGTTACATTTGTTTGAAGATTGCCGTCATTCTGTATAATTCCCCATTGAACAACCAGAACCGACGATGACAAATCAAACTCAAACAGCAGCGACTAATCACGCCGCTGTGGATTGATACACATTGGGCGCCCCGGTGAGTATTTACAGCAGCAGGAAGGCGTCTGTGGGACGGACTCAAAATGAACTCCTGTGAGTGTTCGCGGTAATGAGGGAACGCGTCACACAGCGCTACAGTGTGGCTCTTTAATGGCTTTGGCTCTATGGCGCAGATGAATAGAATACGTCAAACTTCTGCTACGCAGACAACACTGTGGGATTTGTTGACAATAAGGAGAATATAGAGTTTCCCTCCTCCTCCTCCTCCTCCTCCTCCTCGCCTCATGTCAAAGCCAAGTTCTGTGTGCGACAGGACTGAAACGAGAACTCAAACTCACCTCATTGGTGCCCACTGAGCTAATGACACAGCTGATCTTTGTGTTGTCCTTTGACTCCAGATAGATGGCCTGGCTCTTGTGGTACCTGAACACAAAACAAAACAGAATTCAAAAAAAGGTGAGACACGAGGGACAAGACAGGAGAGGAGGTTCATTACACATCATTTTAGCCAGCTGAATAAACCACATTCCTCCTGAGATGGCACTAAATAGATAATTGGACTGGAAAGTCATAAAAAATAAATAAAAAAAAAGGGGTCTGTTTTATTTGAAATGGCTCCAAACTGTCGAGAGGACAGAACCAAACCCAGGGGAAGAGACTGAAGACCGAAGCGTCTGATCATTAAGGGCCCGCTGAAGAATAATGACGCATGTGTCTGCCTGCGGCTCTCTCTGAAGGCTT
The DNA here is from genome assembly GCF_023349555.1 of Cebidichthys violaceus. NCBI lineage: Eukaryota > Metazoa > Chordata > Actinopteri > Perciformes > Stichaeidae > Cebidichthys > Cebidichthys violaceus. The sequence goes on from NW_027176439.1 coordinate 3,447,104, forward strand.
TCCGGTGGCGGCGTCTTCGTCTTCTTCTTCTTTAGCGAAAGAATAAATGAGACTTTGCCTTGACAGAAAAGCGCACGTACTTCACAGCTCGCTCCTCTCAACTTCCTCCGTCTGTATGAGCAGCTAATAAGACCGAACGCTATTATTGTTACCCTTCTTCACGCGACCTTCTGTTCTGACACGCGTCTGACGCAGAGCTCTGCTCTCAAACAAAAAAAAAAAAAAAAAAAGGTCACCGGAGCCGGTCAAGGATTTCCATTCGCTTCATCTCTGCGTCGCAGCAGAGAGACGACTCTTAATGCAGCCACCCTCTCTCAATATGTATATTTATAGAAGCGGCTTCAAGCACCAGCGCCTATTCGGTGGCTCCTGAAGAAATATCTCTTTCTGTAGCTTAGAACAAAAGCAGGATGCCATCAAAGTGGTGTCTTTTTGAAGACCCGAGCAAAACACTAAAAAACAAAAAGGCAGCAAACACGTGGCAATGTGGCCATCTAGTGGTGGCACGAGCTGCAGTCCAGCCGCGTGTGTGTGTGTGTGTGTGTGTGTGTGTGTGTGTGTGTGTGTGTGTGTGTGTGTGTGTGTGTTGAGTGTGTTGAGTGTGATGAGGATGAAACTACCGACTCACCATCTCTTGTCGTAGTAGAGCTTCCCCTCCTCGATGCGGGCCTCGTAGCGCTGGGAGGGGCTCTCCATGGGAGCGGGGGGGGACGCGCTCTGGAGACGAGGGAGACACTGGAGAGGGAGAAACGCCTGAGCATCGCCATGCAAAACACGTGTACAAGTTTAATGGTTGGTGGAGTAGTTTTAGGACATTTTAGGAAACAGGAGCATTCGCTTTCATGCTGAGACGAAGGGGAGGGGGGAGGGGTGGGGGGGGGGGGGGGGGGGGGGGGGGGAGAGAAGATCGATACCACTTTCACTTTCAGTTACAAGCAGTAGCTGGTTAGCTTAGCTTAGCATAAAGACTGGAACCAGGTGGGGCTGCCCTCGACTTATCTATCGTTTTGGTCTTTGTTGAATAAGTTCTTTTTGAAGATTTAAAGTGCCGATTTCGAAAGTCCTGGAACGCCACTGCGAGTTGAAAAACGTCACGTTGACTGCGTTCTGGGGGATTATGGGATGGACCGTTGCTCGGCTGGGAGACTTCCTGAAGTCTCTGCTGGTTGCAGATGTCCAGATGTAGTAACCTCTGGACCAAGCCAATCCAGCAGTTTCCTATGTTTCCAGTCTTCGTGCTAAGCTAAGCTAAGCTAAGCTAACCAACAGCTGGTGAACAGACATGGGAGTGGCGACGGTTTTCTCATGTAACCCAGCAGAAAAGGTAATGACTATTCATGTCCTGAACTACAGGTCTCATTGTGCGTTTCAAGTGGACATTAAGCAGAAAGGTGAGCATTGACATACCTGGTCGTTTTGGGGATTTAAGCTGTAAAAGAGAAGGTGTGAACATTTTAGATAACATATTTTGGAATAAACTACTAATCATCGAGGACATGCATAATATCAAGACATTCAGCAACACTTACCTTATTAAGTGTTCTTAAATCTTCCATTATCTGGTCGTCCGATAACAAATAATTTAGCTGAGGTGTGAAGAGTTAAGGGAGACATTTTAAAACACAACATAGCTGAGACATGCAGCCGAGCCGAGCCTCTGATCTACCCTGGACTGAAACTAAAGATCTCACAAACGCAGCACAAGTACTACTGAACACTGTGACCCTCACAGGTTCTTCTAAAGTTCATGTGAAGGATATCTGGAGCGGGTTTTCTCCGTTTGTCCGGTATTGGACCGGATCGTTGGGCCGTCTCCTCAGCTTCCGAGTCATGATTGGTTTTACCTCCATGGAGTCTGTGTGTGAGCAAATAACGACAAACTGTTCAACAATAACACACGAAAAAGATCAACCGTTGGGAGTTTATGAAAAACAAAACATCCCGCACAGACAACTCAAAAAGGGCCGACATATTGAATTACCTCATCGGTCCTACTTTAAAATCAGACCAACTCCACATTAAAATGTGTGGAGAGAAAAACTCTCACTTCCACTTCCAGCAAGTCCCCGATTAATAATGTCTTACCGCCCGTCAGCTCCATTGTTAATTTCTCGTTCTCGATCATCTTCTTCTTCTCCTCCAACTCCGCGATTAGGTTTTCCTTCAGTTCCACCTTTTTATCGTCAAACTCTTTCACCGCCGCCTTCTTCTCCTTGATGTAGTTCCTCTCCACCTGCTCCGTCTGCAAGCACGACGACAGAAGGAAATGATGCTTAGTTTGTGATGCCAGAAAAAAAGAAAGAAGAGAAAAAGTTAATTCCACAGACACTACATCAGTCAGCCTGCAAGAAGAACTACACTCACCTCAAGTTGGAGAAACAGATCTGTAAAGGGAAAGAAATAAACAAATCAATATTGACTGAGAGCATAGAATTCTGGCAAGGGTAGAAGTCAATGAGTCCACAACAATATGGTAACCAATATAATTAAAACAGTAGAATGGTGGAAGAGGGATGAGTTGGGAGCAGAGAGAGAGGAAGTGCTTTTAAAAACGAATGCGATCTGTACGTTTACTAAACTCCGATGTCTGGGTAGACTTCATTAATCTTGCATGTTGTGTTTAGTCACACTATTTGTTTTATTTCCCTTTACTGCAAATCAAAAATATACAACTTCTATCCTCACAGTGTGAGACGCTCACAACGATGTAAACTATGAACCCCTCTCATCGGTTTAGTTAAATATATATTGAAACAAGATGGTTTCACTCTCAAACAAAAAAGGGGGGAAGGCATTACTTTGAGCAGAACTACAGTCAACCACAGCATGTACATTAATACTGCAATAATACTAAAACAACTTCCCTACAGTTTAGAACTCATCTTTGTTTATCCATAAGCTCTTGCGTTTGATTGATCAGCTGTTGATTTGCGGCACAGTTTATTACCGATGTTCTCCAAACAAAAACAAGTTGAAGCAGGAGGCACACCAAAATGATATTAATGCGCCCGAGTGCACCAGAAGCGCAGCGCAGCGCGATCGGCCTCTAAATACTCGCCTGCGTTTCGGAGTCTCTCTTTGTACTGCTGGTCGAGCTTCTTCATCCTCTTCTGATACTCCTGCAGCGTACCTGCAAAGAGCAAACGCCAAGATCTATGGAATCACAAACGTCGTGGTATTGTCTTATTTATGACTTCGGTGTTCTTGCAGGGTGAGAGCCGGTAACTTCAGAAGTTATTAAACTCCAATAGGAGTTGTTTCTTTGCAATACATCGCCAATATTTCTAGACGACTCACCTGCAGATTTTGGCGTCCTATACCTGCTGCTCTCATCACCCACCCACAGTCTAGACTACATCTCACTGACATTGCATCTGGATTTACAAAGAGCCCAAAACGTGTCACACCACAAATTTTCAGTTGGGCAAAAAAATCTCTAACGGAAATGAACGCCAGTGATCACTAAAATCCCCTCCAGCAAAATGAAGAGTAGCAGTCAATTCCACACACACACACACACACACACACACACACACACACACACACACACACACACACACACACACACACACTTCAGATTTAAGAGAAAGATTCAAAGTGATTACCTTCTTGTAATTGCTGCAACTGTCTTTTCAGAGAGGCCAGTTTGTCTTGGTACATTCTGCAAAGAAATAAGAAATAGACCAGAGCTAATATCACATAACATTCAAAACGTTCACCTTTAAATATATATATATATATATATATATATATATATATATATATATATATATATATATATATATATATATATTTTTTTTTTTTTAATTAAAGCTAAAACAGCTGATCCGTGATTGGCAAAGCACTTACTGCTCTTTGATTTCAACATAGTCATCCTCGTCGTGCTTGGCAAGGTCTGTTTCACTGGCATCCTCCGTGTCTGGGAAAAAAAAAAAGGTCATGACAGGACAAGAGTTGACTCAATATTCAAAAAGGATTTCTCAACTAAAACCGATTTTTCTTTTTTTCTAAAACATAGTGCACGTGTGATCATTTCAGCATGCTGTACCACGAGATCGATGTGCAGTTTGTGTTTAGCTTTTCCACAATATAATACTTTTAATGCAATTAAGTATAGTCCGCAGAGATCTGTGCCAATCAAAGGACGTGCGTGGCACCGGTATGGTAATGGTGAACACCACCGGTTAGTTAGAATAGGACACCGGGTGGAAATCCGACCTAGCCACGGATGATCGTGCATTATTTATTCTCGGATCGACAGCAGGATCACGCTAATGCTGGTAAATGTAACCAGACAACATTAATATAATTCGCGACAGAAGTATAGCTGTTCATTTAGAGTATCACGCATTTGCCGCATGGTGGGATTAATCAGAAACGGTCCCCGGTGCTAACTTCGTACTGTCAGTCCAAACAGCTAGCATGTTTAAGCTAGCTGTGATGTGGCAAACTTTTGTGAGCCAAGTTCTATAAGCACCGGGTATAACCCTATGTGTCAGACAGGCGTTACCTTTAAAACACACACACACACGCACACAAGAGAAGGGCACAAGGCCCCAGTCGCGTTAAAGCTGACACAGCAAGCTTTCATTTTCGATTAGCATTCGTGTGCTAGCTTGAGTTAGCTCGGTCTCGCTGTTACAACAGTAATTCTAGCTCACGTTAGTAAAGGCACAACGGAACCGTCAACATGTCCGGAGGAGGAGAGGGAAAATAAGTCCAGCTGGAAGTAAATGTCAGCAAACTAGCTAACCTTGTAGTGCTGTCATCGCCTTTGCTCTCCTCTGGTCTCTCTCTTTCACTGCTATCCGTCCGGTCTCATTGAATAGTATGAAAAAGGGCAGTGCAGTGGACACAGCACGCGCAGGGTTTCGCGTGCCGTGCCGTACCTGTCAATGCTCGAAGCTAACGTTACGTTAGCTAGTTGGCTAATTTGACGCTATGTATAGAATATAATTGATCATAACCGCATTCGTCCAGACGGGCTGTGACATACCTAAAAGATAACACGGATTGTATTACACAGCAACGTAAAGCCAATCTCCCGAATTAACGTGGTTGAATGCACGCGTAACGTTAGTATTGACACGCTAAGCTAATGTTAGTTGGCTTGTAAACAAATGCGAGTTTGTTTATTATCGTTAACCGTTGGCTCAATTTTCAATCGGCACTGGAAACGTTTAGCAGTTCTGCTAACGTTAGTTTGCGCCACCTGCTCCCGGAATGTTTCTTGGCTGTGCAGGAACTTGGTTGTCGATAGTTAGCTAACTTGTTATGTAGCTTGCAAGCTAAGTGCGTGCG